>NC_041405.2:19645970-19899840 GCF_900747795.2 Erpetoichthys calabaricus
AGAGCACATCTGAGTGGATATAAAAGGGGCCACCTCCCTCCATTCAATGGCTGGAGTCGGGTGGAAGAGGATGGAAGTCGAAGGAGAGGAGTGGAGGTGGTCCTGAGAGAGAATGCATTTCATTGAGGGCCTGGACTGGTTTGATTGGTGCTGTGGCACTGGGGTTTTGTGCATGATTACTGTCTGTAAATAGTGTAAATAAACGTGTGTTGGGTCACTTTAAAACATGTCTGCCTGTCTGTGTCCGGGCCAGGTTCCACAATATATATATATACTGTATATAAACTACTCAAAAAATTTAAATGAACACTTTGAAAACACATCAGATCTCAATGGGAAAAAAATCCTGCTGGATATCTCTACTGATATGGTAATGTGTTAGGAACGAAAGGATGCTACATCATTTGATGGAAATGAAAATTATCAACCTACAGAGGGCTGAATTCAAAGACACACCTAAAATCAAAGTGAAAAAATGATGCAGGCAGGCTAGTCCATTTTGCCAAAATTTCATTGCAGCAACTCCAAATCGTACTCAGTAGTTTGTATGGCCCCCACGTGCTTGTATGCATGCCTGACACTGTCGGGGGTGGGTGGCATGCTCCTAATGAGATGACAGATGGTGTCCTGGGGGATCTTCTCTCAGATCTGGACCAGGGCATCACTGAGCTCCTGGACAGTCTGAGGTGCAACCTGGCAATGTCGGGTGAACCGAAACATAATGTCACACCCAGAGGTGTTCATTTGGATTTAGGTCAGGCGAGTGAGTGCGGGGGCCAGTCAATGGTATCAATTCCTTCATCCTCCAGGAACTGCCTGCATACTCTCGCCACATGAGGCTGGACATTGTCGTGCACCAGGAGGAACCCAGGACCCATTGCACCAGCATAGGGTCTGACAGTGGGTCGAAGGATTTCATCCCGATATCTAATGGCAGTCAAGGTGCTGTTGTCTAGCCTGTAGAGGTCTGTGCGTCCCTCCATGGATATGCCTCCCCAGACCATCACTGACCCACCACCAAACTGATCATGCTGAACGATGTTGCAGGCAGCATAACATCATCCATGGCTTCTACAGACCCTTTCACTTCTGTCACAAGTGTTCAGGGTGAACCTGCTCTCATCTGTGAAAAGCACAGGGCGCCAGTGGTGGACCTGCCAATTCTAGTACAAATGCCAATCGAGCTCCACAGTGCCGGGCAGTGAGCACAGGGTCCACTAGAGGACGTCAGTCTCCTCTAGTCAGTCACCTGTTAAACCATTTATTCCTGTTTTGGGGGTCATCTCATTGTTGCCCCTCTAGTGCCCCTGTTGTTAGTTTCAATAACACCAAAGCAGTTGAAACTGATTAACAACCCGCTCTGCTGCTTAACTGACCAGATCAATAGTACAGAAGTGTCATTGACTTGATGCTATACTCGGATTAAAAAGTGTTCCTTTAATTTTTTTGAGCAGTATATATATAAAAAAA
Organism: Erpetoichthys calabaricus; assembly: GCF_900747795.2. Taxonomy (NCBI): domain Eukaryota; kingdom Metazoa; phylum Chordata; class Cladistia; order Polypteriformes; family Polypteridae; genus Erpetoichthys; species Erpetoichthys calabaricus. The sequence continues at coordinate 19,647,441 of NC_041405.2, forward strand.
ACACAATAATAACTCAGAAAGTAATTGTACATTAATTATATATTTTTGGCATATGGATTTTTCTAATAGCCCAAAAAAGAAAAATAAATTAATATTCTTTGTTGAGCAACAGAAGAGATCTTCGTGTGTTCTGGTACCTCCATCATACACTACGAAATTGGTATAAATGCATACATTATTAGGAAGGTACCTTGTTTTTGATTCTTATACTGTAAAATTACATTTTTAAATGTTTTTCATCTGACCTTTTCCATTTCTATACAGAGATGGTTTCTGTGTGATGTTAACAATGAAGTGTCTACAACAAGAAACGAACTGGACAAGCTGAATAAGATTCTGAATTCAGAAATGGTAAGTGTTTTGTATTTTTACAGACACATTAAGTAAGAAATACTTTAGAAGTGTTTACGTGACCAATCTGCTGTTATATATAGTATTTCATTGTCATTGCTCAGTACCATGCACAAAATGCAGGTCTTCCATTGATTATTTATTTCTTTATTTTTTTAAATTTAATTATTTATTTAATCCCATTATTATGAAAAAAGATCTTCATTATCAAAAAGTAATATATTTTGCTAATTGTGGAATTAAAATGGTGCTGATGGTCCCACAGTACCCCTTTTCATTGGGATAATAATTAAGTGTATTACTATGGCCGGATTTCGGCACAGGGTAACCTGGGCTGGCTCGTTGGGATACAGGGGATGCAAAATTTATTAACTTGGATGGAAAAAAATATCTTCTTTATTTTTCAGAGATATAATCCTGCCTCAATGCTGGCTGATCATGTCATCTTTAACCTCCTTACTGTTATTCATGAGATAGCTCCTTCACCACTAGTTGCACACACACTGCCTTCCTCAAGCTCACTCATAAACTAGTGATAGGAGATTCGTGAACAATTAGTTCTTTTTGAATGACTCTTTTCATTGAATCACATGAACTGATTCGTGAGCACAAACAAATTTATTCAGTGGAGCTCATGCATGTCTTTCCTGCATAATGTTGTCAGCATCTTTTGTTTCGCTGATAGATATTTAAAATGCTTGCACAAGAACCACCTGACTCATGATTGACTGATGTGATTTGAGAATGAGTCACTACCTTAGAAACAGTCAAACAATTCTTATTCATTTGATTTGTGAACGAGTCATTAACTGAGTCATTAAATCATTATGAGTTGCACAATTCTCATTCCCTATGTATTATCATGTAAAATATAATTAATTATATACAGTATAATCAATTATAAATAAATCAATAAACAATGTTATTTATATACATACAAACATATACTGTATATAAAAATAATGTACAAATTATTAAATGACATTTGTGACACCCCCCAAACCTGGCTTCCATTATATGCCAAATAGTAAATTAATCAGACGAAACAAATGCATCAAAAGAATTGATTAACTTAAGCAGGTAGTTCAAAAGAATCAAATCAGTAATGTGAATTAAATGTCTATCCCTGCAGTTCGCTGTAGTAAACAGCAACTCTTGACATGGCGTTCATGGCTGCACAACACAAGGAATATGGGCTATGAGAATGTGAAGCTCATGAAGAAAAAAATCCATTTGAAGTGTTAATGACAGTTCTTTAGAAATGGAAAGTGACTGCATTATATAGTGGACTCCAGTAATCGAGATGATGAAGCATGAGAAGGTGATGACTTTGCTCAAGCAGTAAAGTCTGACGCCACTTTTGAATGTTCACTGAACTTTCACAAATGCACTGCCCAATCCATAGCTATTCAAAATTTAAACAGCTGGCCTAGCTGTCTAAATATACACTGATTCAAGTTGTAAGGTAAACCAGCATCTTTGATTTTTTTAAATAACTATCAGCCTAATAAGTATCAAGTTTAGTATATTATTACATATACATTTTTCTGTTATTTCATGTGTGTACTGGCTTATTGGAAAGTGGAGTTACTTAGGGATGTTTGCATTTACTGGCACCCAGGCCTGATACTGAGCGGCACACACTGAAAGCAAAGCAAACTCAGGCTGTTCATAAGTACTGATGTTATGATGAGCCGCTAGCTTTCTTTGCTCTTGATGTATATATGCACATACTAAATCGACAGGACACACATTCAACTGGGACAACGTAAAAGTAAAATTTAAGGCCAGTACAAAAAGTGCCAGAGAGTTGGCCGAGTCTTGGCTATCAGATGAAAATGCCATCAACAGACACTTGGACATAAATCCAGCATATGCCAACTTAAGAAGGACATGTACAGAATAATTAAACTATACAACCCCCCGGTCATTCTGACTTAGTCCCCTACACCCCCCCCCCCATCCCCGGCACCCCCCCCCCCTCAAAGAATGTGTTGCTATATATTGCCTTTGATTCTTGTAAGTCTAAGCATTATCCTCTGTTGAAGACACCTGATAGGGGTTGAAAGCTCAGGAATAAAACTATTTTATGATACGTGATTCGCTTTTTCTACCTTCTTGGATCTACAACTGCAAATATGCAAACCGTATCACAGACCTTCTCTTCCATATATATATATATATATATATATATATATTAACGGCATTCGTAGTCTGAATCACAATCTGATTGTATGGGTGGTTACCTACCAGGTAACGCTTATGGTTGGCCAGCAAGTCAGCTAACATCCGCCATGGTGCCTTCAGTTGTGAGAAGCAGATCGTAGAATGGTTGAAAATAGTTTACTGTCAAATAATGCAAAGAGTATGCGACACGTGTTTCGCCCTAATTCTGGGCTCATCAGGCGTACACACTCACTGCATATAGCCAAATTCCCGGGCTTCGCAGCGGTGAAGTATTGCTTTTAAATTTTAATTAAGAAGAAAAGAAAACCGTTTTAAATTGAGGGAAAATATACCAATAACAATTTGTTAAGGATCTGTTTTTTTGTGAAGCTGCCTTTACACAGCCTGTCTCAGCGCTCTTTGGGGCTCTTCCTTGTTTTCTACGTACTGCGTTCACAGTCAGTTCACGTGATTATGTGGGAGGCGTGATGACGTGATACACAACTCCGCCTCCCACGGCCAGCGAGCTGCAGACCATTACAGTATATGGACAAAAAAGAGGTTCCAGTTATGACCGTTACGCTTTGAATTTCGAAATGAAACCTGCCTAACTTTTGTAAGTAAGCTGTAAGGAATGAGCCTGCCAAATTTCAACCTTCCACCTACACGGGAAGTTGGAGAATTAGTAGTGAGTGAGTGAGTGAGTGAGTGAGTGAGTGAGTGAGTGAGTGAGTGAGTGAGTGAGTGAGGGCTTTGCCTTTTATTAGTATAGATATGGGAAAAGATGTTGAACGGTTCTGTACTTCATGTCCTGACTGTCAGATCGTCGGGCTCCCCTTTGTCCTATGCCTATTTTGGAAGTCCCCTTTCAGAGGGTGGGATTAGATATTGTAGGTCCTTTGCCTAAGACTAAGAGTGAGTATCAATATATGCTGGTGTTGGTTGACTATGCAACACGATATCCAGAAGTAGCTGCTTTGAAAAAAGCCAACTCCTCCGCTGTAGCCAAAGCTCTGTGCAGGATTTTTACTCGTATTGGCATTCCTAGGGAAATTTTGACTGAACAAGGCACACCTTTTACTTCTCGCATGATGAAACAATTGTGTGACAGCTTCGCTATTAAGAAATTGAGTACCACTGTTTACCATCCACAGACTAATGGTTTGACTGAACAGTTTAACAAGACTTTAAAACAAATGATCAGACGAGTTGCTCATAATGATCCCACATCCTGGGACTCTGTCCTGCCTTTTGTTATGTTCGCGGTGCGAGAATCGCCTCAGGCGTCCACTGGCTTGAGTCCATTTGAACTGTTATTTGGCAGGCGCCCAAGAGGCATCCTGGATGTTGTACGGGAGGAATGGATAGGAAACGAGTCAACAGCTCTTGGGCTGAGCTTTGCAGATCGGGTAGTTTCATTACAAGATAGAATTTCTAAGCTTTCTTCTATTGCTGTGGAGCATCAACAACATGAGCAGGAAACACAGAAGCGTCTTTACGATAGGCACAGTATGCTTCGCAAATTCAAACTGGCGATCATGTTTTGGTACTGGTTCCGTCTGACCCGCACAAATTCCTAGCTAAATGGCTGGGCCCGGCCATTATCGAGGAGCGTATGGGTCCGGTAAATTACAAGGTTAGAATACCAGGCCAGCGCAAACCATTCCAGATTTTACACATTAATCTCTTGTAGAAATGGCACGACCAACAAGGGGTTTACACTTCCTTGGCTGCTGTTTCTCAGACTGATGTTGCCATTGGTAACGATTTGACTGACCCACAGAAGACAGAACTGTTATCTTTGATCGAACGGAACACTGATGTCTTTTCAGACTTGCCAGGCAAGACTAACCTTGCAGAACATAAAATCACTACTGAACCCGATGTTCGAGTACAGATGAGGCCGTATCGGATTCCGGAAGAGCGACGAAATATTGTGTGCGAAGAAGTCAAGAAGATGCTGGCATTAGGTATAATATGTGAAAGTAAAAGTGACTGGTCCAGCCCGGTCGTATTAGTCCCAAAGCAAGACGGTTCAGTTCGCTTCTGTATCGGTTTCAGGCACTTGAATAAGGTCTCTAAATTTGATGCTTATCCGATGGCCCGTGTTGACGAGTTGTTGGAAAAACTGGGTCAGGCGAGCTATATCTCTACGCTAGATCTCACGAAGGGTTATTGGCAGGTACCTCTAGAGCAGGGCTACTCAAATATAAATTTGAAAGGTCCACTTACTAAATTTCCATTCAGTCTGAGGTCCGGAAAAGTGACGGTCAAATTCCAAATAGAGAACTCCAAAAAAAGGCAATCCCCAAACTTTAGAACTATACACAAAAAAATGACATGGTAGGCCTTTTAGTGTGAAAGGTGACACCTTCTTTGTGCCGCCAGTTGTTTGAACTTGGGCATAAAAGGTGTGAGGGCAAGGCGGAGGCACTGATGTAAATGTTCATTGGTGAGGGTGTTGCGGTATGTGTTTTTCACCATGTTCATAGTGGAAAAGGCAGATTCACAGCAGTACGTTGAAGGAAACATTGTAAGAATTTGAAGGGCCATCTTCTGCAGGAGAGGAACACCTGCCGCAGTAACCATCTTTGTCCAGAAGGTGACAAGGTCACAGTGAGATTCCTGCAGTGCTAGGTTTTCTTGTAGCTCAATTAACTCTGTTTGCAGAGAAGCAGCACTGGCCCATTGGAAGACTTTTGTGGCTTCATTTGAGAATTCTGCAATATTTTTGACAAGAAATGGATTTTTGATGCACAGCAAGACTTGTTTTCCCAAAGGGAAATCTTCAAAGCGAGTTTGGAAATTTTTAATCAGCTTGTCCAGGAATTCAGCATAATTGTGATGGTGATGTTTTCCTGCAGTCTGATCCAAAAGTCTTGGGAAGTGAAGCAGGTCACATTTGAACACCTCCAGCTTCCTCTGGAAAGCACGGACAGCTAACATGAGGTCACACACTGTGCTGTTTTTGCCTTGGAGCTTCATATTAAGGTCATTAAGATGGGAAGTAATGTCCGTTAGAAAAGAAACAATTTCCATTTTCTCGTCATTCTTCATGAAATCCACAAACGGTTTGGCTTTTGCACTCTTCTGATCCAACAGAAATGTCTCCAGCTCTTTCCGCAGTGCCCAAAAACGCTCCAGTACCTTGCCTTTACTAAGCCACCGGACATTGTTGTGAAGGAGCAAATCATCAAATGTTGCATTCACCTCTATTAGAAATGAGCGCAATAAACGATGTTGCAAAGCAGAGGATGCTCTCAGATAATTGACCAGTTTCATGACTGTTGTCATGACTTCTGAGTACCTTTCTCCAAGGCTGGCACACAAAACCATCTGGTGAATTATGCAGTGGTATGCCATGAGGTCAGGGTGGTGAGTTCTCAAGCGTGACACTAATCCCCTCTCTTTCCCAATCATACATGGTACGCCATCAGTAGCAATGGAAACAACATGCTTCAGGTCTATCGCTCTGTCTCTAAGCATCTGTGTCACTGCTTCATAGATATCATCCCCCCTTGTGTGTCCATGGAGGTTTGTGAGACCCAAAACATCTTCATGAAATTCTCCCTTTTCTTCATCAAAAAATCTGACAAAGACCATGAGTTGATTCATCCACAGCCAATGAAATGAATTTGGCTTTTTTTATAGCAGAACTAAGTTGTTCAAGCAAATCATCAGCGAGTATTTCAGCTCGTCTTGCAGCAGTGGAATCAGAACAGGGTATTTGGTTTATTTTCTGGATTATTTCATCCTTTTGAGTCCCTTCAAACAGAGCAGTCACCACTTCACTCATACACTCTTTGACTACTTCAGCATCAGAGAAGGGTTTCTTGTTTTTTCCCAGGACCCATGCTACTCTAAGTGAGGCTTCTGTTGCCCGCTCCTGTTGTGTGGCTGATCTAACTATTACACTGCTTGTAGCTTCATATGATGATTTCAGCTGGTTTATTTTTATGGTCCTTACCTCTGGGTTCTGAGGGTAATTTTGTTCGAAATGTGCATGCTTGGTTTCATAATGGCGTTTCACATTACCACTTTTGATTATTGCTACCGTCTCGTTGCAGATTAAACACATTGGTTTTCTGCTTCCCACGGGGAGCACGAACGCATATTTTTCTGTCCACTCACTCTTAAATTCGCGGTTTTCAAAATCAACTTTTCTTTTCTTATCAATGTACTGTCTTGAGCCAGCCATCTTCACTTTCAGTCAGCAAAAAAAAAAATCAGTTATCTAAATTGGCACTGCCTGCGAGTGATGAGACTGCCTGTTCACCGGCCTGACCCAGAGCACGTGACCGGTACATAAATCTGGCTGCCGTGAATGAGCGAGCGAGTATTGGGGGGGGGGGGGCGGGGAGTAGTGGGAACGATACTGTTACAACTGCTGTTATTGGACATAGATGAAGCAACCAAACTGAGTAGAAACCTCAAAGATATATCCCGCGGAATCACAATTGCGCACTTCATTGAGAACTCATTTGGATTATGATTACATTTGCATGTTTGTTTTGGCGTCGGTCCAGATTTAACCGTATTTGGGTCCGGATGCGGACCGGAGTCCGCCTATTGAGTACCCCGGCTCTAGAGGCTGGCAGTAGTGAGAAAACAGCATTCGCGACTCCTGACGGACTTTATGAATTTACGAGACTCCCGTTTGGTCTTCATGGGGCACCTCTAACTTTCCAGCGTATGATGGATCGGATCCTGCGTCCTCATCTATATATATAATTCACTAAGCCGCCGACAAGTAGCCACCCATGGAAAGCACGCCAGAAGGGGTGTGGATTTACTAAGCCGCCGACAAGTAAGACGCCCATGGCGCACGCAGAAAGGAGCCACGCCCACCAACTCTAAGACCATTGGATATGACAACAACTCGCAGAGCCACACCCACTAACTCAGACGCCGCCATTTATGTTCATCTGTGCTACAGTACACATGCACCTCTGAGCCACGTTGACTTTTCGCTTACGACGCACGACTGCGTGCTCCATAGCAAACTGTTTTACACGCTACATACAGCAATTCACATCCACGACAAACATGCGTCTTCTTAGATGGTCCTGCAGGAACACAGAAAACGTTTCCCCGCCCACCAACACTCCTTATTCCCCGACCGGCGTCCACCTCATCCGCGACAAACATGCGTCTTCTTAGATGGTCCTGCAGGAACACGGAAGACGTTTCCCCGCCCACCAACACTCCTTTTACCCCGGCCCGCGTCTACCCTCGCTCTCTAGGCATTCACACTGCCTGCTCATGTGCCCGGATGCAAAAACTCACCGACCACCCAGTTAGTCCCTTTCATCTGTGCTAGGAGTCCACATGCACCTCTGAGCCACGTTGAGTTTTCATTATTCTTTTCGGTTACGACACCCGACCGCATCCACCATCAAAAACCATGGGAAAGGAACAACGAAGCCCCGCCCAGAAACTCTACCCCTCCTCCCACGTGATCAGGAACGCACCTCAGAGCACTACCCGCCAACTTGAACAGCTCATCAAACACATACTCCCTTTGGTCTGTGCTGCTGTCCAAATCCAGCTGTGAGCCACGTTGACTGTTCTTTTGCCCTCCATGGCTACCGCTTCAAATGTATTTCATGGAAACAACACTTCTTTCAATGCTATAGAAATTCCTGCATCAGGTAACTATTTGTTTCTATCAGTCGTGTTTTTCTGGAAAAATGTCATTGACGAAACTGTTGCTCTCAAACTTCGCAACATGGCTGACTTTCAGCAACACTTCCACGCCCCTCGCTACGCTGTGAGAGCGGTGATTATTTATTTAAAAATGGCCTTTTGAAGGGGAGCTGTGGACCCGCTATACCTGTGACATTGCCTTCACATTGTTTTCCTTTTATTTCTGATCCCGTCGAGCAGATCAGACACCCAGGCAAACAATACTGAATAATCAATAGCTGCAACTACTTTGCCCGCCCCAACTCCTCACCTGAGTCGGTTTTGTCTGTGTTCAGCAGTGTTTCCCAAACTCGATCTTGGTGAACCCCTGTGGCTGCAGGGTTTTATTCCAACCGGATTCCTAATCATTAATGCCGGTGAAACTCATCCGGGATAAATCGGCTTTTCAAACGCAGCCGTATAGCAGATTAGCTGGATGTAATAATCCGAGATGAATGCGCGCCCCCACGCTGAGTGAAAAGCCAATGTATATTGAGTCTAGAAAACATGATCAGCAAGTCTTTGATAGACTGCAACAAAATGATGAAAGAACAGGCGCATTTTTTTCACACAAGCTGTGTGTGTGGGTGGGTGGGTGTTAGTTAGTTAATTAGTTACTCGAAGGATTTCAAGATTTAATATGCACAAGCGGTAACACTGCAAAAGCAGCCCAAACCAGAAAAGACGGCTGGCAAAAAGTGGCCGACAAATTAAACGCATGTGCATTGTACTTACTGAAAGCAGCGTTACGGATTTTGCAAATTTTTTTTCCCTCTGCTTAAAAAACATTTAAAAAGCAACGTGATTATGCGGCATGTTGGTATGCAGCGTGTAAAACAGTATTTTTGCCGCGGACAATTTGCCTTTAACTTTAACACGAAGATAGTCACGGACAGTTGTATGTTGCTCTCTCCAGAGTTCCATCTTTTCATTCACTTACTGGTATGCCTGCAGGAACACGTGCAGTGAGCGAGTGACACACACACACACACACATACAGGCGCGCGCTTAAGAGAGAGAGCGCTGGACACATAAGAATAATAATACTACATTACATTGATATACCGGTGTTTTCAGTATTCAAAGCGCTATCCACACAGGGAGGAACCGGGAAGCGAACCCAAAATCTTCCACAGTCTTCCTACTGCAAAGCAGCAACACTACCACTGCACTACAAGGCAGTTAAAGAATGCACTGGGCTCGATTTTGTTTTCACTTCTGTTTGGACAACTATGTCGTTCAGGAAGTGTTCACCCATCAATACATAATTATGCGGCTACGCCGCGGGTTGGCTAGTTCTGAATATTCCGGGGCGTACCTTGATGATGTCGTGATTTTCAACAATGATTGGCAAACACATTTAGAGCGACTTCAAGCTGTTCTTGAAAGCTTGAGACAGGCTGGCCTTACTGCTAACCCAAAGAAATGTAAACTGGGTATGTCTGAGACTCATTACTTAGGTTATTCTATGGGCAGGGGTTTACTTCGGCCACAATTAAGGAAAGTGGAAGAGATGCTTGCTTACCCGTGACCAAAAACACAGAAACAAGATATGCGCCTTTCTGGGGCTTGCTGGTTACTACAGAAGGTTCATCTCTAACTTTGCATATAGGGTTGCTCCTCTTTCAGAACTTACAAAAGGCAGGAGGAACTGCCCTATTTTATGGACAGAAATTTGTGAACGTTCCTTCTGTGATTTGAAAACTGCTCTGTCTACTTATCCGGTTCTGCGAAATCCCGATTTCTCAAAGGATTTTGTTTTACAAATGGACGCAAGTGAGCTTGGTGTAGGCGCAGTCCTGTCACAGATTTTTGATGGAGAAGAGCACCCTATCACATATTTGAGTAGGAAATTACTTCCTAGGGAACGCAATTATTCGACAATTGAGAAGGAATGCTTGGCGATTAGATGGGCTGTCGAAGCACTTTGTTATTACTTATGGGGTTGAAATTTCACTTTGGTAACTGATCATGCTCCACTTCAATGGTTATACCATCAGAAAGATACAAACTCTCGTCTCATGAGATGGTTTCTGTGCTTACAACCTTACAGTTTTACGGTAAAGCATCGACCAGGCTCTGAGCACGTCAACGCAGACATTTTATCACGAGAATCTGAATAAAGCTGAGGAGAGGGGTGTAAGCTGGAGCGCTGATCGCACCCTCAAAGGACACAGACGCCCCTGGGAAAACCCCTGAAACAGCTGACAGTCTACCTTCACATTGCTCCTTACCCTTCTTACTTGCGCTATAACGTGCGATAAACCTCTCACGCGGTACTCCGCTTACTTAAAAGTATTGTGCAGCACGTCTCAGCTTTGAAAATGGTTGTTTTGTTTCTCTCTCTCTTTCTCTCTATCAGACATTCTCTGCTCCTGGCGGAACTGTCATCTCTGACTTGTCATGGAGCACGTTTAAATTTTTGAAAAGAGACAAATGTTTGTTTGCAGTGCTTTGAATGAAGTTCCTTTTTTTCCACAACTTCCTGTGTCTCTGTGCAAATCTGTGACCCAAGCGTGACAGTATTAATTGATGATAAACAGAAAGATTAACTCAAAGAAAAAAATCAAGTAAATCCATCTGTTAGCTCAAACAGCAGTGAAGAGATCTGTAATATTAGCAGTTGAAGTGCAATCACAATTTGATCCAGCCATTCAGACTGCACCTTGCCTGGCCTTTGCTTTTGATAAATCAGCCGATATAACAAATAATGCCCAATTTCTTGTATATATAAGATATTTGCACCAAAAAAAGGAACTTTTGTTAGGTATGAACACACATGAAATACATAGAAGAGGAGGGGACATATACTTTACATTGCATTTAGAGAGATGCTGTGAATGATAAGTGCAGAACTAAAGTCAGTGGTCTCATTTTCCATAGAAGGGGCTCATTCCATGATCAGATGGGAGAGGGGGTCTATCTCAAGAAAGAAAGGGTACCACCCTGAGCTTATCTCATGGACTACTAAAAGTATGGTGGGAGTCAGTACAAATGTTAACAGTTTGATCTTAGCAAATATACAAGCCCTGGTTAATACAAATAACTCATCTGCTTGAGCAAAACAGGTGTCTGTACTTTTGTTTCTGTACATATAGAGTATCCTGACTGTATTTCCCTATCCTCATAATGACTGGATTAACCATCCACAAGTAGCTCTAAGCCAGTGTTTTTTTTTTTTTTTTTATCTTTTGTTGAATCTATTAAAAGCATGTAACGTTCCATACAATCAAGAAAAACTTTAAAAAAAAATTCAGTGCAACCCCCACCTATAAGAAAGAGAGGAAAGCCAACAGCTTGTTCTAAAATGTTATTAATTAGATCCTGCCAAGTTTTAAAAAAGTTTTGAACAGATCCTATAAGAGAGAATTTGATTTTTTCCAGTTTCAAATAATATAAAACATCAGTTACCCACTGACTTAGAATAGGAGAGTTAGGATTCTTCTAGTTGAACAAGATATGCCTACGTGTCAATAGTGAAGTAAAGTTCATTACAATTTGTTTGTCATCCACTTTAAGCACATCTGGGAGTACACCACACACAGCTGTTAATGGGTTAGGCATGATTTTGACACCCAGACTGTCTAATGAGCATTTAAAAATTTGTGTCCAGAATGATGTTAATTGGGTACACGTCCAAAATATCTGGCCTAGTGAAGCTGGAGCTCGATTGCAACGTTCACAGGTTGGATTTTGCCCTGGAAACATTTTAAGTGAGATCGATGTGCTTGAAAAAAGATTTAAAGTTGAATAGTTGAATGCTTTGCGCATATGGAGCTCGAGTGTATTCTGTGCATTGCTGCCTTCCACTCTGTTTTTGACTTGTTGGGTAAGAGATCCTTTCCCCACTGTACTCTGCGATCTTTAAAAGGAATGGACTTTAAAATGGTTTTATATATTATAGACATGCTGTTTGAGTCTTCAAGACTAATCAATATTTCTTGTGGAATAGGCATAGGTGGGGAGGTGAGTAAAATTGGGCAGATTTCATTTAGTAAAGTTTCTAATTTGGAGATAGTGGAAAAATTGTGTTGATGGGAGACTAAATTTAAAGTGTAATTGTTCATAGGATGCAAAGACATTATCTATATATATAATTCACTAAGCCGGAAGACAAGTAGCCACCCATGGAAAGCACGCCAGAAGGGGCGTGGATTCACTAAGCTGCCGACAAGTAAGCCACCCATGGCGCACGCAGGAAGGAGCCACACCCACCAACTCTAAGACCATTGGATACGACGACAACTCGCAGAGCCACGCCCACCAACTCGGACGCGACGACTGGGAAAAAACGGCGTCATTTATGTTCGTCTGGGCTAGAGGCCACATGCATCTCTGAGCCACGTTGACTGTTCATAGAGGCATGTTTCTCACGGATGTGAATGGCTGTATGCAGCGTGTAAAACATTTTGCGAGGGGTATCCCATGGGATCCTTAAAACAATCCTTTAAAACTGAGGTTAAAACACAATGAAGGAAGCAGTCTTTAAAAACCAATAAGCCCTGTGTCTCTTTTTCATTAGCGTCTCACCTGCTTCACCGATGCAGGCCCTGCAACATGTATATTGAGTCTAGAAAACATGATCAGCAAGTCTTTGATAGGCTGCAACAAAATGATGAAAGAATGAGCGCATTTTTTTCACACAAGCTGGGTGGGTGGGTGGCTGTTAGTTAGTTAATTAGTGACAAATTAAACGCATGTGCATTGTACTTACTGAAAGCAGTGTTACGGATTTTGCAAATGTTCATTTTTTTCCCTCAGCTTAAAAAACATTACAAAAACGGCGTGATTATGCGGCGTATACTACGCCGCGGATTGGTATGCAGCGTGTAAAACAGTTTGTTTGTCACAGATAATTTGCCTTTTACTTTTACACGAAGACAATTTCCTGTTTTATTTGCCTTTTCAATGACAATTAATAAGGCACAGGGCCATACTTTCAAAAAGATGTGACGCACGCACCACCATCGCAAACTGTTTTACACGCCATGGTCTTAAGAGTTGGTGGGCGGGTCTCTGTGAGTTGCTCTTGCGAGCGGGCACATGACCAGGCGGTGTGTATGCTTTGAGAACGAGGGTGGACGTGGCAGGACCATGTAAGAAGAGGCATGTTTGTCGCGGATATGAATCGCTGAATGAGCGTGCGACAGCGGTCCTCCAATTGTCAGTCACGGACAATTGTATGTTTCCCTCTCAAAACACAATGAAGGAAGCAATCTTTAAAAACCAATAAGCCCTGTGCCTCTGTTTCATTAGCGTCTCACCTGCTTCACCGATGCAGGCCTTACAACAGTTGAGACGCTCTCTCAGCAGCTGACCTTCTACACAAGCTGTGTGTGTGTGTGTGGGTGTTAGTTAGTTAATTAGTTACTCAAAGGATTTCAAGATTTAATATGCACAAGCGGTAACACTGCAAAAGCAGCCCAAACCAGATAGCATTGTTGCAATGTTACTTTTCTTGGTGGCTTATTACATTACGGATGTTTCACATGTTCATTGTTTCCCCTGTGCTTAAAAGACATTAAAAAAGTGTTTCTCAACTGTGACTACAAGTACTGAAAACTGTGTCGTTCAGGAAGTGGTCACCCATCAATACATAATTACAGTAATCCCTCACTTATCGCGGGAGATAGGTTCCATGGCCGACCGCAATAACTGAATTTCCGTAAAGTAGGGATACCATATTTATTTAATTATTTAACGTGTATTTGGATGTTTTTAAACCCTCCCTGTATTGTTTACAACCCACCCTTTACTTTATTAATAACAGGGACAACCGCCAAGCAATATGAAATCAGTAGATAAGTTTACACTTACTGTATAGCGAAGTACACGTAGCAGCTTGTAGGCGGTCATGACGTCATCGACCTTGTTGCAAAGATTCCTAAAGCAGATTCCATCCAGACTACTGCCTTATCACGTCCACTTGCAACTCGTTTTGCGCCCTGGTTAAAGGACACTGCGGCCGTAGATCTTATATGCTTTTCCTCCTTTTTAAATAAAAAGAATCGTGGACTCATTGATGACGTAATGGTGTCCTGCAGCGGTGTAGCTGTTCCCTTCCTTCAACATATCCAAAACTTTTACCTTTTCTGCAATAATTCTTAAAAAATTATTTGTTAATGTATATGGGGATGTTTTGAAATAGAAACAAAAGCTTAAAGAGGATATTCATCTTGATAGTGTTAATTCTCCTTGCTAAAGTAAGACAGAGGGTAGACCATCTATGCAAGTCTTGTTTAATTTTGTCCATGCCAACAGCAAAATCTTGTTGAAAAAGAGATTTACATTTACATGTGATGTTCACCCCTAAGTATTTAATCTGATCTGCAATGAACAGAAGGTGTCCAATCTAATGTTATTTGTTAGAGAATTCACTGGAAAAGGCATACTTTTGTTCAAGTTAATTTCAAGTCCAGATATCTTTTGAAATTCTGCTAGTACAGTTAGGGCTGCAGGAGGAATAGCAATATGACAAATCACTTACTCACAATAGTGGCAGTCCTCATCCAATTTTCTGTGAAGCAGTGAGGGTAAAAGAGGAGCAAGATTTAACAGAGGACATTGTTAGATTTTAAAATTAGCAGGTCCTGTAATTGCCAGCTCATGTTTGTTTAGTCTAGAAGTTGTTAAGTGCTGAGTAGCTGCTTTAGTGAAAATAGTAGCAACGGCATGTGGAACTAGGAGTGTGACATTATGCCCTAGCATTAAATTCTGTGAGGCCTCTAAAACCAGATGGGCTGCTATTGTTACAGCATCAAGACATGCTTGAAGAGCTGTAGCCACTGAATTTAGAGACTTATAATAATAAGCAATTGTATATTTCTTGGAATTATTGTTGTTGAGCAAATATAATTGGTAAAAACCCCTGTGTCTCATGAATGAACAAAAACAATTCCTTTTAAAAATTTAGAAGAAGGGGTAGAGACAGTAGATGTTTGTTTTGAAGAAAGCTTTTCAGTGCCTAACCAAGTCACTGTATGTGATCAGTGGTGAAAGGTTTAAAAATGTCAGACAGTGGTTGTGCTATTAATGTAAATTCTTTAATCCATTGTCTGCAGTGACCACACATTCACAGGAAGTTACACGTTTGTTTGAATTATTTGCTGAGATATGTTTTGAGCAACAGTGATACACTTCTGGGTAATGGCTCATGTGTTGCCACACTGGTTAGGACCCAGATGTCTCACTTTTGTTTGGCAAAACTGTAGTTTAGATAAAAAAAAAGCTTTATGGCCTTTTTCAGCTAAAGCGTGAAGTAATTTTAAACATCTTCACATGCTTTAACCTCCTTGGAATTACAACCAAGCATCTGTTGGGGTCAGAATAGTTTGTAAAAATTGTCATTTGTTTGAATGAAATAGACCCAATTAACAACATTTATTTATATAGCTTATTTTCATACAAGTGTTTAGCTCAAATGCTTCACAAGATGAAGAAAGAAAAGTTTATAAAAAATTAAAATATAAAAATATGATTAGGCAATACTAAATAATAAAGAATAAAGTAAGGTCTGATGGCCGGGAGGACAGAAAAAACAAACAACAAAAAAAAAAACTCCAGAGGGCTGGAAAAAAACAAAATTTGCAGGGGTTCTTAGGCCACGAGACTGTCTAGTCCCTATTGGGCATTCTACCGTACTAAATGATCTCAATCAGTCCTCTTGGTTTTCAGGCTTCACAAGGAAGAATTAAACGATGATAGTCATGTGGACCTCTGGCCTTCAATCCATCAATGTAGGGACTGCACGGTGCTTTGATCAGGTGGTGGTGGTCCAGATCACCACCACAGAAAACCGGAAAAAGAACAGCAGAGAAAGTTGAGGTTAGTATGAATTGTGCAGCCATGAAAAAATGATAATTCAATGAATGTACAGAATATCAGGGTTACACTAAAATGAAGCTATAAGAAAGTGCTCCACTGTATTATCCTGGCAAATTTCTATTGGTAAGCTATTCCAGATTTTAGGTGCATAACAGCAGAAAGCTGCCTCACCACTTCTTTTAAGTTTAACTCTTGGATAAGCAGACACTCATTTGAAGATCTAAGGTTGCGATTTGGAGTGTAAGGTGAAAGGTATTTCGAAATATAGGACGGAGCTAGATTATTTAAGACTTTGGAAACCATAAGCAGTATATTAAAGTCAATTCTGAAAGGCACAGGTAACCAGTGTAGTGACATCAAAACTGGAGAGATGTGCTCAGATTTTCTTTTCGTAGTTAAGATTCTGGCAGCTGCATTCTGCACTCGTTGCAATCAACTGATGTCTTTTTTGGGTGGTCCTGAGAGGAGTTTGTTACATTAATTTAGTCGACTAAAAGCAAACGTGTGAACTAATTTTTCAGCATCTTGCAAAGTTATAAGAGGTCTAACTTTTGCTATATTTCTTAGGTGAGAAAATGCTGTCCCAATGATTTAAAATTTAGGTCAGAGTTCATAATTACCCCTAAATTCTTTATCTCTGCCTTGAATTTTAAACCTAAAGGATCAAGTTTATTTCTAATACCCTTACTACAGTAATCCCTCACTATATCGCGCTTTGCCTTTCGCGGCTTCACTCTATCGTGGATTTTATATGTAAGCATATCTATAATAATAAAAGGCAAAGCCCTCACTGACTGACTGACTGACTCACTGACTCACTCATCACTAATTCTCCAACTTCCCGTGTAGGTGGAAGGCTGAAATTTGGCAGGCTCATTCCTTACAGCTTACTTACAAAAGTTAGGCAGGTTTCATTTCGAAATTCAAAGCGTAATGGTCATAACTGGAACATATTTTTTGTCCATACACTGTAATGGAGGAGGCGGAGTCACGTATCGCGTCATCACGCCTCCTACGTAATCACGTGAACTAAAAACAAGGAACAGATTTACAGCACGAGTCACATGCGGGAACGAAGGTAAATGACGTTAATTTTTGACTGTCTTTTAATACTGTGTAAGCATACATATTAACACATGTGCAATTAAACGTGTGCATTTACGGGGTGATTTCTCAGGCTTAAAAGCTCGCCTTTTATCAAACGCGGGAACAAAGGTAAATGACGATGTTCACTGTCTTTTAATACTGTGTAACCATACATATTAACACATGTGCAATTAAACGTGTGCATTTACGGGGTGATTTCTCAGGCTTAAAAGCTCGCCTTTTACTAAAAAGGTAAATGCAAAACTATTTTCAATCAGTTTATTGAAACGCTCCCGTTAAGGATTGCAATAACATATTCGCGAGATAAAAGAACGAAGTAGGGGGAAATGGAGGAAGAGCCGCAAACAGCGAACAGCAAAAAATTAATTAAACAATTGAGAACGGAGCGACTTAAGCATACAAGCATGTTTATAAGGAAAACAAAGCACGGTGTAAAACGTAAGTTTAAATTAAGTTTATAGAAACGCTCCCGCTGCGGATTGCAATAACATATTCGCGAGATAAAACTTTAATGAGAAGACACGAGGTATAAACGAACCACACGCCGTGGCGCAACGTTAGTGGCAACAGTTTCAACCATTCTATGATCGGCTTCTCGCAACTGAAAGACGGCACATGGCGGATGTTAGCCGACTTGCTGACCGCAACGTTAGGGGCTTCAACTATGGCGCTGACGCCACATCTCAGTGCCAACACTTTGCAGACTCTACTTAAAAGACACGCCCTCCTCACTGGACAATTAAAAAGACCAATCAAAGTAACGATGACATCAAGTATTACCCAATCAAAAGTAGGAAAGGAGGCATCTTCATAAAATGCGTGTGGGATGATTTGCATGAGACGCTGCTTTAAAAAAAAAATGATAAAAAAAATACGGGATAAATCCCGTCCAGTATTGATTCAAAACGGGACGCGCAATTTCATTCTCAAACGCGGCACCATTCCGTATTTTAAAGGACGGGTGGCAACCCTACAGTGCCAGGTAACCACCCATACAATCACATTGTGATTCAGACTAGGAATGCAATGAATGTAATTACCCCGATCTACATACAAGGCGAAAGTCTTGCAACATTCAAAGATGAGTACTTATTAAGTACACCATGGCAAATAAAAGAGCTTATGAAGCCTTGAACCGAAAAAAGCAAGATCTCAGAGATCGTAAAAAAAAAAAAATAGGAGGTAATGTCGTTTTACTCGCTGTAGATTTTAGTCAAACATTACCAGTTATTCCACGAGGGAGACCAGCACATCAACTCAACGCGTGTTAAAAATCCATGCTTCTCCCACGCTCGGTTATATGTCGCGTGTTCTCGGGTAGGTGCACCAAAAAATTTATACATTTAAGCATGTAATGGGCAAACAACAAATGAGGTATACCCAAAGGCACTGCAGTAGTACTTAATGTAACTTTACTTCTTAAATGTTAATGTTTTACTGTTTAATAATTTATACGCTTCTTATATGTTGTTCAAATTCTTTTATCAAAATACCACTGACAGCGCAATGCACGATAACATGGAGTGAATACACCATACGCATCCGCCCACGGCTGCCCTGCTGTGCGCAGATACGAGTTGATTCTACAATAAAATAAAATAAAGATAAAAAGAGTAAAACAATCATCACCCATAAAGCGGATAGTAGACGTGACGTACTATATGTGTACCACATTTCAAGTGTATACGTGAAACGGTTTGCGAGCTACAGGTCATTTAAAATCCTGGACAGACACACAAATTGCCACGGTAGCAAATTACAGAAGAAGATTTTACTGTTTAATAATTTATATTTATATGAAATGTGCTTCTTATATATTACTTCATATTCTCATATGATAATGATGTTAATGTTTATATTGATTTCTGTGTTATTAAAACTGCATGTATGTGTGTATATGTATATACTAGCAAAATACCCGCGCTTCGCAGCGGAGAAGTAGTGTGTTAAAGAGGTTATGAAAAAAAAAGGAAACATTTTAAAAATAACGTAACATGATTGTCAATGAAAGCCCGTTTCAGTCAGTAAGTCTTATGTGTGTGTTTATGTATGTGTGTATATATATGTAGATGTGTATATGTAGATATGTATATATATGTATATGTATATAAATGTTTATGTGTGTGTGTGTATATTATATATATAATATATATATATATATATATATATATATATATATATATATATATATATATATATAAAAGACAGCAACAGTTATAACAATGACAACACAATTACATTGACAATCATGTTACGTTATTTTTAAAATGTTTCCTTTTTTTTTCATAACCTCTTTAACACACTACTTCTCCGCTGCGAAGCGCGGGTATTTTGCTATACACATATATATAATATATATATACACATATATATATAATATATATATACACACATATATATATAATATATATATACACACATATATATAATATATATACACACATATATATATATATAATATATATATACACACATATATATATATATATATATAATATATATATACAAATATATATGTGTATATATATATATTATATATATATGTGTGTATATATATATGTGTGTATATATATATTATATATATATGTGTGTGTATATATATATATATATATATATTATATATATATGTGTATATATATATATATATATTATATATATATATATATATATGTGTATATATATATATTATATATATATATATATGTGTGTGTATATATATATTATATATATATATATATATTTTATATATATATATGTGTATATATATTATATATATATATATATGTGTATATATATATTATATATATATGTGTATGTGTGTGTGTATATATATATATGACAGCAACACTCATAACAATGACAACACAATTACATTGACAATCATGTTACGTTATTTTTAAAATGTTTCCTTTAGTTTTTCATAACCTCTTTAACACACTACTTCTCCGCTGCGAAGCGCGGGTATTTTGCTAGTTTAAATATATATCGCGGATTTTTTGCTGGTTCGCGGATTTCTGCGGACAATGGGTCTTTTAATTTCTTGAACATGCTTCCTCAGCTGGTTTGCCCAGTTGATTTCATACAAGGGACGCTATTGGCAGATGGCTGAGAAGCTACCCAACTTACTTTTCTCTCTCTCTCTCTTGCGCTGACATTCTCTGACCCTGACGTAGGGGGATTGAGCAGGGGGGCTGTTCGCACACCTAGACGATACGGACGCTCGTCTAAAAATGCTGAAAGATTATCTTCACGTTGCTCCCTTCTGTGCAGCTGCTTCGTGAAGCGACATGCTGCACGGTGCTTCGCATACTTAAAAGCACGAAGGGCACGTATTGATTTTTGATTGTTTGTTTTTATCTGTCTCTCTCTCTCTCTCTCTCTTTCTCTGCTCCTGACGGAGGGGGTGTGAGCTGCCGCCTTCAACAGCTTTGTGCCGCGGTGCTTCGCATACTTAAAAGCCAAACAGCCCTATTGATTTGTTTGCTTTTCTCTCTCTCTCTGACATTATCTGCTCCTGACCTGCACTCCTTTGAAGAGGAAGATATGTTTGCATTCTTTTAATTGTGAGACGGAACTGTCATCTCTGTCTTGTCATGGAGCACAGTTTAAACTTTTGAAAAAGAGACAAATGTTTGTTTGCAGTGTTTGAATAAAGTTCCTGTCTCTCTACAATTTCCTGTGTTTCTGTGCAAATCTGTGACCCAAGCATGACAATATAAATATAACCATATAAACATATGGTTTCTACTTCGCGGATTTTCACCTTTGGAGGAGGGATTACTGTATATCCATTTTTTTCAATCACAAAGATTTCTGTTTTCTCCTTGTTTAGTTTGAGAAAATTATTACTCATCCAGTCAGAAACACAAGTTAAGATATTGTGTCAGGGAATCAAGAGAGTCGGGGTCATCAGGTGCTATTGATAAATACAGTTGTGTGTCATCAGCATAGTTGTGGTAGCTCACGTTATGCCTTGAGATAATCTGACCTAATAGAAGCATGGAGATCGAAAAGAGCAGCTGACCCGGGATAAAGCCTTGTGGAACACGTTATAGAATATCATGTGTCTTTGAAGTATAATTACCACAACTAACAAAGAATTTTCTACCTGCCAAGTAAGACTCAAACCAATTGAAGACATTGACTGAGAGGTCTACCCACTGACTAAGGCAATTTCTAAGAATATTGTGATCAATGGTATCAAATGCTGCACTCAGATCTAGAAGGATGAGAACAGATAAAAGGCTTCTGTCTGCATTAACTTGCAAGTCATTTACAACTTTAGTTAATGCAGTTTCTGTACTGTGATTTGTTCTTAAACCTGACCGAAACTTATCAAGAATAGCATGTTTATTCAGGTGGTCATTTAGCTGCATAATGACTGCCTTTTCCAGGACTTTTCTTAATAAAGACAGGATAGAAATAGGTCTAAAATTGTCAAAAACAGGGGAGTTGAGATTATTTTTCTTGAGCAGGGGTTTAACAACAGCAGTCTTAAGACAGTCTGGGAAGACCCCCATATTTAATGATAAGTTTACTATGTAAAGCACACTATCATTTAGCACATCAGATATTTTTTTGAAAAAGCTTGTTGGTATTGGGTCAAGTACGCAGGTGGAGGGTTTCAGTCGAGAAATTATTCTATATAGATTGGGTAAATCCATCCTGGTAAAATAATTAAATTAGCTTAAAATGGAATACCGGGATTTAATAAGATCAGTTTTGGGGGGATGTACTATATTATTTCTAAAATCATTCATTTTGTGATTAAAAAATATAGCAAAAGCCTCACAAGTTTCACTGGACGTTTTTTGGAGGCATTCCATTGAGTGACTTGGGTTTAGCAGACAATCAATTTTAGAGAATAAGGGATTATTAGTATTGTTATTTATAATTTTAGAGAAATAGCACCACCTCTCAAGATGGACTATGATGTTGTATTCTGTTATTTTAACCTTCAGTGTCTCATAGTGGGCAATCGGTTTAGTTTTTCTCCATTTACGCTCAGCTCTCTGGCATGTTTTCTTTAAATCAGACACTCTTTGGGTCTTCCAATGGTGTACCAGTGCTGGAGGATTTTTTAACTGTCTTTTCAGGAGCGACTGTTTCAGCGGCAGCTCTCACTTTAGTATTAAAAGTTTCCATCTTACCATTTACATTATTTTCACTATCGTAATAAACACTACAAATGGACTGGTAACTTACAATGTTAGTAAACTTTGAAGCTGCAGATGAATCAGAGAAGCGCTTTTTATCAATATGCTTCTCATTCATTTAATCTATCAGTATTTCTACATTAAATAGTAAGAGAAAATGGTCTAATAACCGTAAATCCAGCGTGTGCCCCCCTTTGTGTGTTGGCTGACTAATATGCTGGCTCTGATCAAAGGTGTGCAGGAGATTCATGAGTTCTTTTGCTTTCAGATCATACTGAATATGTCGATATGAAAATTAAAGTTGACAACTATTAGGAATATGTCATAGGTACTTATTATAATCGACACTAAGTATGAGAATTTCTCAAAGAAAAATGCATTATATTTATTTAATATAGCCCTAGTAACACTTGGGACAGTATTCTGCTGCCATCTTGTGGGGGAAATAACATTGTACTGCAAAAAAACATGATTTTTTCTACGTGCTCTGGCCCTGTGCAGCAACGCATACATATTTCTACATAGGGTGGAGCCTTCAACCAAAGAACACAATGGCATGTAGTGCTAGGCGGTATACCGGTTCATACCAAAAAACATTTTTTATTTTTGTTATGATATGGATTTTTCTTATACCGCAACACCGGTTTAAATAGCCTAAACAACGTTCGGAATGTGGCACAGCGGGAAACTGTTTAAGGGGGGACCTTTTTCACTACTGCACCACTAAATATGAATGCAATGGAGTACATGCGTTAGTGGAGGTATTGAACGGTGAAAATGGACAGAGAACATTCTGAAACTGAAGCTGTAGCAGACGATAAAGTTGAACATGGTGACACAGAAGAACTTTTGCCGAAAAAAGAAGCCATGTCTGTTGCCTGTAGATACTTTGGTTTTAAAAAGCTTGGATGTGGACCATTATGTTCAAATGTGTGAATACTGTTTCTATAATACTGAATAATACTGCCAGCCAAGTTGTACCTGTTTTTTTTTTTCAATACTGTGTAATGTACCTGGGTACTGTGTAACAGTGTGACGACATGTTGAATTTATTCTCAACATTTTTACTTTAATCTCGACACTTGTGACGAGAATAAAGTCGACATGCTGACTTTATTCTCAACATTTCTACTTTATTCTCGCTGTTTATGTCAAGATTAAAGTCGACATACTGACTTTATTCTCGTAATTTGTCATTAAAGTATAACATCGTAAACTAAGCTTCATCTTAAAATGAATATTTAATTTACTAGATTTTCTCAAACCCCGTCATAAGTTATGTAGCACATTAAATGCTTTGTGTTGAGTGTTCCCCAAGCCATGTTAATCGCTTCGTGCTTCTTAATCTGACTTCCTGTTGCACTAAGAAGAGGTACAGGCAGCAATCACCACACAGAATACATTAATTTCATGATATTCCTGCTCCCTGAACATTTAGAATGTAATCACATGGAAAGACAAGGAAGATGTTAGCCCCTAAGCACTGCTCACTGTGCAGCAACTGTCAATGTTTGTGTCAGGGAAAATTTGGAAGTCATTAATCCTTGTGCTTTTGTAGCCCTCAATAATATTATGGGCACGTCAAGCATGCAGATCAGACACTGACATTCTACCGTCTCATTCATAAGTAACAGAAAAAATATTATAAGAAAAGTGTGCAAAGAAACATGCTTCTACTGTTCCGATTGCAACATCGGGCTGTGCATTGGTGACTGAATTCAAAACGTAGCACATGGAGGGCATGTACTAAATCTACATCAGTACAGCAGTGGATACTAGACATAGCTTTTCCTACTGTATTTATGTTGATGTTTTGGTATTACATATTTCTGTTATACATAATAACATTTTTTCTTGTTGTAAAAAATTTAATGCTTTTGGCTTGTTTTTCCAAGATAAATGTAACACTTATTGAGATTAAGAGAAGGAGAAAAATGTAAAAGTCATCAATATATGGTATTAATGATGAATCTATAAATTCCACTCAATCAAAGTCACAATTAAGGCTTTGTGAAAACACTGTAAATTTCTACAATATCCTTGAGAAAGTGCAGTCCAAGTGTATTGGATGCCCACAAATGTAAAAGCAAATGAATAATAGCTATCAGGATGGAGCGGAACTGAAAAGAATGCACTGCATAAATTTGTGAATGTGTAATTATCTCTGGCAGTATTCAGTCAGATACTAAAATATTGAAAGAATTCAGAACTACTGTGAATCGTGGAATAACACAAGCCTTAATTCCTTGTAAATCTTGTAGAAATCTCCATGTGCCTATCTTTACTTTCTCAATAGGTAAGATAGGAGTATTACAAGGACTTGTGTATGGAATTATACAGTAATATCCTGCTTTAAGAAAGGTCCACAAATGGTATACAACCAACTTCATTTCTGTCTTGTGCCCACAAATGTACAGGAACTTGGGCTTGGAGGGAGTGAAGTAAATAGAGATGGACAAAAGAAAAACATTTAATGTCCTCTCAGTAATTTGCATTTTAGGTGTCACTGAAGAGCCAAATATTGTCAAGCCATTTCTAATCTAACATTTCTTGAACCACACTAAGGTAATTCTATGGGACTTCTAATTAGATGCCATTAGGGATATATTTTAGATTACACCCCATTTACAAAGCAGGTCTCTTCCTAGAAGATTGAGAGATGTTGTAAGAGTCCCCATTGGACATGAAGGTCTGAAGTAACTTGAGCCGAGGTTGCACTGGCTTCAACCCCTATTATTATGAAATGTTTACAGTGACAGTGGAACATTTTTAAATTTAGAGGCTTAAATGGTGGATTTTGTGGCACCTGTGCAAACTAAAAATGGAACATGTTTTCCGTCTACTGTTAAAACTACTTGGGGTGGGTCACCTGAAAGACACTGACTAATATAATGCATCAAGTGAGGCTCTTCAGCAGAATTCAGATCCACAAATTCTTATGTTTGACCTATCAGGTTTTCCATAGTTGTGTATTGGGAACATCATTTCTAATTTATCCTATTTATATGTTCATATGACATTTGCCTCTTCAGTGAGCACTCTTTCCACAGATAAAACATAAGTCCCATTGGATGCAAATATTACCTCAACCACTGCCTCAGCTATAGCCTAGCTCTTTAAATGCAACTTTGTCCCAAGTAAAACAAACTTTGAGCAATTTGCATCTTGTCTGTCTGCATGTTTTTTTTTCTTATTTCTTATTATATTTATTAAAATCTGTCCCATATTTTTTAACCACCTCTTCATCAGGACTTGGCTCAACAGTGCGCAATTTTAAACTGTACTTTGTTTTTGACTCCTATTTAATGTCAGCCTGTCAAGGCCAAATTAGATTCTCTACGGGTCTGCCACTACCCCCATTAAGGACATGTACATACTCACTATGAATATTACTTACAGTATGTCAATAATAAATCAGGAAAAGAGATTGAAGTAGAAAAAAAAACTTTATATTGGGTCAAATTCACTTCCTTTTTTGTTCATTTGTACTTTACAATGAATGCAACAAATGAATTTATCAGTGCAGCATCACATCTACAGGAAATCACCTTTCTTTTGATATTGCAATTAAAAAACTCTTAAAAATCTTTTTAAAAGTATTATGCCATTTTGTGGGGAAAAAGGTGATATGTATTTGTGAATTTTATGTTTGCATATTTGCGCCAAATAAAACAAAAGACTGTATGGAACAATTCCTTTGTTTAAGTTTGGTGTTGTATGGCATATCGTTGTCTCCCACATTGTTGTTCTGTGTTGGTGTTAATGGACATCACAGCACTACCAAAGCAGCTAGAAGCAGCAACATTAGCAACATTAGCCATATTCTGATTAAATAAAATCGGGAGTGGTCTCCCCTAGATTTTCTCATATACTCAGATATGGGGATGAATGTTTGAAGACTACACCACAGGACAATGATTATATTTTTATATTATGTACATTAAAGAACCATCAACAACAAATCAAATTAAATTAATAATACAGTGCATCCGGAAAGTATTCACAGCGCATCACTTTTTCCACATTTTGTTATGTTACAGCCTTATTCCAAAATGGATTAAATTCCTTTTTTTTCTCAGAATTCTACACACAACACCCCATAATGACAATGTGAAAAAAAAGTTTACTTGAGGTTTTTGCAGATTTATTAAAAATAAAAAAACTGAGAAATCCCATGCCCATAAGTATTCACAGCCTTTGCTCAATACTTTGTTGATGCACCTTTGGCAGCAATTACAGCCTCAAGTCTTTTTGAATATGATGCCACAAGCTTGGCACACCTATCCTTGGCCAGTTTTGCCCATTCCTCTTTGCAGCACCTCTCAAGCTCCATCAGGTTGGATGGGAAGCGTCGGTGCACAGCCATTTTAAGATCTCTCCAGAGATGTTCAATCGGATTCAAGTCTGGGCTCTGGCTGGGCCACTAAAGGACATTCACAGAGTTATCCTGAAGCCACTCCTTTGATATCCTGGCTGTGTGCTTAGGGTTGTTGTCCTGCTGAAAGATGAACCGTCGCCCCAGTCTGATGTCAAGAGCGCTCTGGAGCAGGTTTTCATCCAGGATGTCTCTGTACATTGCTGCAGTCATCTTTCCCTTTATCCTGACTAGTCTCCCAGTTCATGCCACTGAAAAACATCCCCACAGCATGATGCTGCCACCACCATGCTTCACTGCAGGGATGGTGCCAGGTTTCCTCCAAACGTGACGCCTGGCATTCACACCAAAGAGTTCAATCTTTGTCTCATCAGACCAGAGAATTTTCTATTCTCATGGTCTGAGAGTCCTTCAGGTGCCTTTTGGCAAACTCCAGGCAGGCTGCCATGTGCCTTTTACTAAGGAGTGGCTTCCGTCTGGCCACTCTACCATACAGGCCTGATTGGTGGATTGCTGCAGAGATGGTTGTCCTTCTGGAAGTTTCTCCTCTCTCCACAGAGGACCTCTGGAGCTCTGACAGAGTGACCCTCGGGTTCTTGGTCACCTCCCTGACTAAGGCCCTTCTCCCCCGATCGCTCAGTTTAGATGGCCGGCCAGCTCTAGGAAGAGTCCTGGTGGTTTCAAACTTCTTCCACTTACGGATGATGGAGGCCACTGTGCTCATTGGGACCTTCAAAGCAGCAGAAATTTTTCTGTAACCTTCCCCAGATTTGTGCCTCGAGACAATCCTGTCTCGGAGGTCTACAGACAATTCCTTTGACTTCATGCTTGGTTTGTGCTCTGACATGAACTGTCAACTGTGGGACCTTATATAGACAGGTGTGTGCCTTTCCAAATCATGTCCAGTCAACTGAATTTACCACAGGTGGACTCCAATGAAGCTGCAGAAACATCTCAAGGATGATCAGGGGAAACAGGATGCACCTGAGCTCAATTTTGAGCTTCATGGCAAAGGCTGTGAATACTTATGTACATGTGCTTTCTAAATTTTTTTATTTTTAATAAATTTACAAAAACCTCAAGTAAACTTTTTTCACATTGTCATTATGGGGTGTTGTGTGTAGAATTCTGAGGGAAAAGATGAATTTAATCCATTTTGGAATAAGGCTGTAACATAACAAAATGTGGAAAAAGTGATGCGCTGTGAATACTTTCCAGATGCACTGTATATTGAGCAATTATTATAAAAGTACAGTTGAATAAATTGGACTCTGCAGCTGCATGAATAAAAAAAAATCGAATATGTGTTCAGGTAAAGTATCACTTCTGGTTTAATGGATTTGGCCCAAAAGTTAATACAGATAAATTTCATCCATCTGTCTCGTTGCATTTTTGAGTTGTCGTGTTTACTCACAGGCACACACACACACGGACATAATTCCAAAAAACTATATTTTCAGACTCAGGGAGGGCTGAAATGTCAAGATTCATCAAAAATCTGAAGGTTGAATTTTTTCATGATTACTATACTTTCTGTATACTTCATATATGAAAAAGTAATAAGGTTAGTTTCAATAGTCTCAGCTTGTTCAGATCTTCATTTTTTTAAAGATGCAAATGTCAGGTATAGTTTTAGGCAAAACAGCATCTTTTACATCTCTTTTTAATAATTTCCTTCATTTTACTATTGGGGTCTTGCTTAGAATAATTATTTGTATTATTCTTCTCTTTTACACAATTTCATAAAAGTGATCTATTAGACATTTACTCTGATTGTGTCCTACCCACTCGTATTTTTCTTTTAACTGCCCTTTATTTATGTTTTATTGGATGGGTTTATACGAGTGACAGTCTAATAGGGGAAGCATTGGTGCTCAGTTGCAAATTGCTGTAAATGCCTGTCAATGAAAACTTGGACTTTTCCTATTCCTTGACATTTTTTTTTCGTATATGTTAAGGCCAATTTGCAAGCAGGGCTCCGTGGCTAAACACCTGAGTCACCCAGATGATAGATTTGGCCATGTGGTGTGTTTCCCTCCTATATACTAACGTACACTATTTAATATTATGATATGTTCATAAATATATAAACACAATATTACTCAGTGCACAATTTGGGACCTTTTTGACGTAAGAGTGCACTGATGATTCAATTTATGATACTGGCTTGACCTTGTTTTTGGATTATAATCTTTTTAAGTAGGAAGCAAATATTTATTCAATTTTTCCTTGTGGCATTATGATATTTGTTCCTTTTTCCTGATGTCTCCAGGTTACAGTACTGAACTAATGCAAAGTGTTGTGATTCACTTACCCAAAATGGCAAAGGAGGTGTGAGGCCTATCCTGTGCCTGTTGTGATACTTGAGAATTCCCAAGCAGTAGAGGGGGACATTACTATCAAACCACAGGTAGAAATATGGGCAGACACAGAATCTTTATAAAATAGAAATATTCATTTCACAAAGTGTGCAGATGTCTGGACCACAAAAAGCAAAAAAGTTGCCTTAGCAATAGGGCAATTCAACAGCCCTAAGCTATATGAAGCAAAGTCAAAAACAAGGCAAACAAGGTCAAAAGTCCAGCAAAGCACAAAGTATAAGAATAGAAATAATTACAGCACTTGCCATCTCTCTCTTTGAAGTACATTCAAATGAACTGCAAGGGACTGTGGGTAGCCCATGCCTTTATAGGTCTGAGGACAGTCCCTTGCAATGATATGCAGGTGGTCCCACCTCTTGACCACCCGGAAAACACAAGGAATACAGTAAGAGATGTGTAAACATAAAGAAACAAAATAATTAACAATGTAAATATAAACAATCAAAAAAATTAAACATAAAAATGTAATTTAAACTCTAATCTGTGGAGGAACCCTGGCTGAAACATAATAGTGCCAAAATGTGCTTAGCTTCAAAAGTTCAAAAATAAGTCAAGTTCACAAAATATACAGTCCACACTCTACCAAAGGGAGGATGATCATAAACCTTGAACGTGTGAATGAATGGGAAAACGAATCTTTATGATAGGAGATTTGTTTTACAAAAAGAGTTGTCAACAAAGCAATTCATTGCAAACAAGTCCATAAACGCTAACCAGAAATCAGAATCCCAAAACCAAAGCAAAATAAGTGAAAACAGCAAGTAAATACAAAGAATTAAAAATAGAAAAAAAGGAAACACTCACCAGCCACCTAGTACATACAACATATAGCAGAGTGATTGTAATTTCCATGAGCCTTAATAGAGCTAAGAGCATTCACTCAATGGAGACTGACAGGTGGTCCCACCTTTGGGAACTACTCACAAAATACAACAGACATGGCAGAACACATTTTAGCACATACAAACCAAACAATCAATAAACAAAACTGATACATAATTAAGCAATAAACATGAATATTAACATAAAAGATAGTAACCAAAGGACCAAAAATGATTAAAAAGGACATAAAAAAGGAATTTAAACTAAACCAGGAAGGTGACCCTGGCTTAAACATAACACTTAGGAAGAAGGCTTGTTTTTTCTTAATAGTAAAAATTCTTTACATTCATATGGTGCTTTTCTCACTACTCAAAGCACTCTACAAAAGGGAGGACTCAGGACACAAACCCATGATGTCCTTACTGCGAGGCAGCAGCGCTACCACTGCACCGTTTTTATAAACTGAAGAATAACAATTGTTATCTTTTTTAAGTCTGACCAAATTTATTTCCATACAGGAAAAAGTGTTATTGAAGATA
The DNA here is from genome assembly GCF_900747795.2 of Erpetoichthys calabaricus. NCBI lineage: Eukaryota > Metazoa > Chordata > Cladistia > Polypteriformes > Polypteridae > Erpetoichthys > Erpetoichthys calabaricus. The sequence continues at coordinate 19,677,847 of NC_041405.2, forward strand.
ATAAGAGACAGAGTCACTAGGATGAAGAAGGAATTCAAAGAGCTGAATGACTTTCTGATTTCAAAAAGGGTAAGTGTTCTATATTACTAAAGACATCTTAACCAAAAAAAAAAAAAAATAGAAGCTTTGTAGGAAAAAATAGAATTGCTTTACCATTTTTTTGCTTACATGACTCATCTGGCAATTTTGTATTTTATATTAAGTATTACATACTAAGTTCAGGTCGTTTTTTAGCTGTTGTAGTGTTCTGTATGTACAGTATATTTGAATATATGTGTATGTGCTTCTATATATGTATTTTTATTTATTTATTCCAAAATAATTCTAAAAGTGACTGCATTAAACCAGGTGAACATTTACTTCCATTCATCCTGTATCAAACATTTGCATGCTTAACTGTCCTCAACTGCTTATGTATGAGAGTGCTGCATTAATTTTTCCAAATTATAAACTTCTTGTGTACTAATCCACTTATTCACTGTTTAATAATACAATATTCCTAATTTATATAAACACAATAATAACTCAGAAAGCCGTTTTGGTAAGATCTGTTTAATGCTTTTGGCATATGCATTTGTAACAATCCAAAATGCAAGATTAATTATTTTCCTCTTTTCAAAAACATAAGAAGTATGGATGTGTTCTGATGTTGCCAGCATGCACAACGGAACTGAAGTAAAGGCACAGATTAATAGAAAGGCAGTTTTTGCCTTTTATACTTCAGAATCACATTTTTGTTCTTTTTAACAATTTGACAATATCTTTTTCTATACAGAAAATGTGGTTACTGAGTGATCTAAGTGATGCATTGACAGAGATAAAGGAAGAGTTGGACAAGTTGAAATATATTCCAATTTCAGAAAGAGTAAGTGTTAACCAAACAAAAATCTGTATAGCCAAAAAAAAGTAAGAGATGCTTTATAATTTCCCTACTAACAATTAGAAAGTGGAATTTTATCATTCTTTTTTGTTGTGTTTCTATTTCCTACATCTTTTCTAGGGTAAACTGTCTGATCTATTTTACCAGATGATAGGCTACCACCATACTGTAGATTAGGGATGCTTTCTAATGTTAAGGGTTATAGGTCCAGCCAGTATTTCATGTCTAGAAAGGACATGGCTCCATCATTTTGAGATGAAAGAACACTGGCACATCATTCATCTAGTGAGAGGAATTCTATCTTTTTGAATTTACTCCCATTAAGAAAGTCCTGATAACTCTGTTTATGACACTGGGTTTACCTCATTTTTGCTTTGTGGTCTGTTCAGTAACCTAGATGGAATGATTTAATAAATTAATTTATTTGTTTAGAACATGAGGAATTGTCTTTCTGTGTCCTGACACCTCCATCCTACATTACAGCACTAATACCAAGGCACACATTACAGCTTGGCATTATATGCTTTAATATTTTTAGTCCAAGCCCTTTTTTTTTCCCCACAAGTAAACTAGTTATTGAGTAAGACATCAGACAGGCTCTATGGAATAAAGAAATAAATTCACAACCTCAATGATATTTTGATTTAAAAAAAAAGTGTTCTGTATTATTTACGATGTCCCAACCTGAAAGCAATCTTTATAGTAAGAGAATGTCCAGAGCACTTTATAGTTGGTGTTGTTATTTGACTAATTTTCTGAAATGTGGGTATTTTATGCACTTTGTTCAACTATTTTATTGAAGTTACTTTTTGAAGACAGTGGGAATAACTACAGTGAATGAATGAATGAATGAATGAATGAATGAATAAATAAATAAGCAACATACCAAAAGTAAAAGAAAACCATGCACATAATAATAGCCTGCTTTTGTTTTTAATATTTTATTGATTTATTTCTTCATTATTGTATATATTCCCACTATCTTAAAAAAGTAACCTTATTAAAACAGGTGAATATTTATATCCATTTTCAAACATTTACAGTACATGTGTAGCACTTCTCTACTGCTTACATATGTGGTTTCTGCACAGATTATTGCAAGTGACAAACTTCTTGTATGCTAATATACCCACACACTTCTCAATATTTTATATTCACTATGTATGTAAACACTAATAACCCAAAAGAAAAAATGAGTTAGTTTTCTGTTTTAAACAACAGAAGAAATCTGTATGTTCTGATGTCTCCAGCAAATTCTACGAAATTAATGTTTAGTTATTTGAAAAAGTAAGTACAGCGCAAGGAAACTGTTGACTTTTTCAAAATTTTTGAACAAGTAAACATTAGATCTTCATGCAAACAGTGCCTGCACATAAAGGTGTGATACTTGACATGGTGTATTCATTCATAATCTAAATTAAAGAAAAATACAAATTTAGCACAATGAAAAAAGAAAGTACACCCCTACATTTATCACCACTTCAAAATCGTGTGTTTCAGATGAGATGCCAATGATTTGAAACTCCTTAGGGAGTATGAAGGTGGACACTTTGTTTTAAACCGCATATATATCTGAGGTCTAGTGTTCTCTTTGCTATTGATGTGTGTGGTCTCATCATGCCAAGATCAAAAGAGCTCTCTAATGCCCTCTTAAAGATAAATGTGGATTCCTATGAGTCTGGCAAGGGGTTTTATAAAATCACCAAATTGATTGTAATCAATCATTCCACTGTAAGGAAAATCATCTACAAGTGTAGTAGATTTTAAATAACTGCTAATTTCTCCAGGACTGGCCAGTTTAGCGATTTCATCCCAACAGCTGACTGTTTGATACTAAAAGAAGTCTCCAATAACCCCAAAATGTCACTTTGTGCTCTGCAGATAACTCTTGGAATAGTGCATGCATCTACAATCAAAAAGAGATTGCATACATTTGATCGGCATGTGAGGTGTTCCAGGAAAAGGCCTTTGCTATCTTAAAAGAACCTTATAGCAAGACTCCAGTTTGCCTTTATACATCGAGGCAAATACCAGGCCTTCTGTTATAATGTGTTCAGGACAAATGAATCACAGCCATATCTGTTTGGCCACAGTGGCAGTAGACATGTTTGGCACAAACTGAAGGCAGCATTTCAGGAAAAGAACCTCAAACAAACTGTGAAGTATGGGACTGGAAATGCTGTCCCTTGTGGTCCTTTTGCTGTCTCAGGACCCGGGCAGCTTGCATTCTTTGAGTTAACTATGATTTCTTCATCATATCAAAGTGTGCTTGAGGAGAGTGTGAGGCCATCTGTCATAAAGGTGAAGATGAACCAGAAATGGACCTTTCATGTAATTTTCACTGAGTCAATGTCATAGACTGTTGGGAAGTTATGCAAAACATTTCCATGAATTCATTTCCAGTAAAGGGGGCAAAGGTAGACTTATTTTTCCCCAGCACACCATTCAATCTATTTACATTTTTGTTAAATAAATTATTGAAAAGGCGATTTTTCCATGTGTTTTTATTCAAGTATATCACATTTATCTGCAAGCAGAGTTTGCATGAAAGTCTACTGTATGCCAACTCAAATATTTTGAAAGAGTCAACCATTTCCATAGGGTGCACATACTTTTTCACATCACTGTAAATGCATACATTAATAGAAAGATAGTTTGTTTTTGCTTCTTATACTGACAAATGTTTGTAAAATTTTTCATCTGACCTTTTCCATTACCACGCAGGTCAATGTAAGATACGAAGTTAATGCAATAAGAGCCAAACTGTACAATCTGAGTGACTTTCTGATTTTCAAAAGGGTAAGTATTCTGTATTAATAAAGACAAAATAAGAAAGAAGTGCTTTAGAAGTGTCCTCTTTACATAACTAATCTGCTGACATTTATATTCGCGTATTTCATGCTCATTTCCCACAAAACATTGGTCTTCCTTTCCTTTTGTAGTGCTAATTATTTGTTTATACATATGTTTGTTTAATCCCATAATCATAAAAGGATCTTCATTAAATTGGTGAACATTTACATCCATCCTTTGTGTATCAAAATATTGCACAGTTGGCAACCTTGTTTTGTTAATTTAAAGGGTTTTGTATGAGCTGATCCAAGTGTCAAACTTCCTATATATAAATGTATATTGTTTAATTTTATATATCTCCATAACCAATGGAAAGTTATAGATTCATAGGAAGGAGGTTTGTTTTTGCTTTTTACATATAAACTAATAAATAACTTATCTTTTTTGAGTCTCAACATGTCTGTTCCCACATAGGAAAAATTGTTATTGAGCAATATGAGAGATGAAGCCTCTGGAATAATCAAGGAATTTTACATGCTGAATGATATTCTGATTGAATTTGTATCATTACAGACATCTTAACTACAAAAGAAAAACTTTATATTAAATTAAATAACGGCCCAAGCTTTTTTTTTTCTGTTACCCAGATAGTCACACGTCCTGGTAACTGATTAGTAACATCACTGTTTTTTGCAGTATCCATTTATCCATTGGCTATTACTTTTCAAAATGTATCAGAGATAAATGGGATTATAAGATGACTCAAACAGAAAATTTCACTATATGCAGATGATATGGTACTTTATATATCAGACTCACTAATATCATTGCTGTTATTCCTTAATGCATTAGCAAAATGTCAAAGGACATCTGGACACAAAATTAATTTGAATAAAAGTGTGCTTTATCCAGCAAACTCTCTAGCACACCATGCTAGACTAGACATCTATTTGTTTATTCTTTTTTTAAGATATCTAGATATGAACATCATAACAAAATACAATGATCTTTTTCAATATAATTTTGATTATAGCATGGAAAAAAATCAAATAAGATGTTAACAAATAAATGGTCTACCCTCCATCCCATTTTAGCAGGGAGAATCAATACTATCAAGATGAACATCTTTCCTAAGATTCCATTTTTATTTCAGAGCATCCCTGTCTACATCAAAAAATCTTTCTTTAAGAAACCAGGCTCAGTGATAACCTGTTTCATCTGGAATTTGAGATGTCATTGAATTTTAAACATAATTGTACAAATACCTAAGATAGAATGTGACATGGAACTACCTATCTTTAAATTTTATTTATTTTATTACTGGCCGGCAAATATACACACTATAAAGACCAGGAAATTACTACAAAATAATGAATTTATACCAGCCTGTGGAGCAATGAAAATCAAATCTTTCTGTTCTTCTTTCACCATTACACCAATAGTGCAGTCATCCACCAATCACTCAGAATATGGAAACAATGCAGGACGCATTTCATAACACAGAAGCTTTTATCTGTTGCTTGTCTAAATGATAATCACCTTTTTCCACCCTCTCAGACCTCTACACAGCATTTAATCTTTGGAAAACTTTCAAGATTAAGACACTTAGAGAACTATATACAGATAATCGTTTTGCATTTTATGAACAATTACACTTCCCTTCGCTAACCTTATGGTACACTGGGAAAAGTAATTTTCAGTTAACATCTCAGAAAGGAGTGGAAGTCAACCGTACATAGAATAGCCTTTAGCTCTATATGCACCACGCGCTCAATAATTCAACGTAAACTCTTTCATCGATTTCACTTACCTCTTTCAAAGTTGTCCAAAATGTGTCCAGAACAAGATCCAAGTTACGAGTATTGCTATCTAGTGCCAGCATCACATGGCCACATGATTTTGGAAGGCTCCAGATTAACATAATCTTGTAAAAAAATCTGTAAATGCCTATCGGCCAGCCTTGCTGTCACAATCACTCCTAACCCATTAACAGCTGTTTTTGGTGGACTTCCAGAAAGGCTTAAAGTGAAGAAGGACAAATTAATTGTTATAGCTGGTATCACACTACTAGTGCTTATTTTGCTCAGCTGGAAGAATCCCAACCTACCTATTCTTACTCAATGGTTAAGTGACATTCTGAATTATTTGAAATTGTAAAACATCAAATTCTTGCTTAGATGATCTTTCTGGTCTTTTCCCTAGTTTGATTTTGAAGTTATTTTGTTTAGGTTTGTTATACTGCAAAATCACAATTTTGTTATGTGACCTTATCTTTTCAACACAGGGGGAATTGTTACTGAGTGATATAAAGGATGCAGCCTGTGGAATTAAAAAAGAATTGGACAAGCTGAGCAACAATTTAACTTCAGAAGGAGTAAGTGTTAACCAAACAAAAATCTAATATCACCAAAAAATATTTAAATATTAAGCACTTAGTAAGTTTTCTGCTTACAATTAGAAAGTGGAATTTTATCTTTATTTCTTTCTTAAGATGCTTCTTTGTTCTGAATCAACACTATATAGACTCACATCTACCATCTAGAAAGGATATTGCTCCATCACACTGGCACATCACTGAATTCTATGTTTTTGAAATTACACCCATTAAGAAAGTACTCTTGATCATTTTATGACACCAGGTTTACCTCACTTTTGCCATGTGGACTTTTCAGTAACTTACTGTAGATGGAATGATTTAGTAAATTTATTTTCTTGCTTGGAACATGAGGAATTGTCCTGATATCTCCAGTCTGCAGTCTACACTACAAAATTAATATGAAGGCACACATTAGGGCCATGATATTGGTGGGAAGGAAATGTGTTTTCCCTTTTAAACTGCAGTCTTTTTTGAGCCTGACCACATCCCTTTTCCCACAAGCAAACTGGTTATTGAGTACAACAGGAGCCAGAGTCCCTGGAATAAAGAATGAAATACAGAATTTCAATGACATTTTGTTTTCAAAAGACATAAGTTTGTAGTACAGTGTGTCATGTGGCCATGGCAAAACAGTGCGCTGCTGTTTCTTTTTAATTATTGAATTTCATATTTGTAAGTGTAGGTGATTGTGAGGAAAAAAAGTCTTGCAGCTGTGGAAGAAAAAACCCCGAGGAAGACAAGAATAGTTCAATCAATTATATTTTTATTCAGTCACAGATGAGTACTTGGATTCTACGTTGGAAGGCAGAAGAGCAAAGTTACATTTTTCGATTGGCTTTTTATAAGTTCTTCTTCCTCCCCCTTCCTATTACTTAATCCATTCATCCATCCATTATCCAACCTGCTATATCCTAACCACAGGGTCGCGGGGGTCTACTGGAGCCAATCCCAGCCAACACAGGGTGCAAGACAGGAAACAAACCCCGGGCAGGGAGCCACCCCACCGCAGCCTTAATTAATCAAAAAGCATAATATTGTTTTCTTAAGCATTTTATTTTATTACGCTAATAGGCCATCTGTTTTTATTTTTTTTTTACTTGTCATATAGACCCTGGTCTTCTTTCCTGTGTCAAATAGATGTGTTCCTATGAAAATTGTCATTGGTCAGCTTACTGCACCCTGTCTTATAACAGGCGCCTGTATGAATAACCTGCCGTTATAGCAAAATGGCTTTGTGAGCTATTAACCCTAAGTAGCTTGCAAGCAGTTAATTTTTTTCTTTCACACAGCCATTGAGTTTTAATGCAGTACTATCTAGTTTAAAACCTTCTATTATGTCATATAAATGTAATGCTATCTCATTTAAACATAATCATTTTAATTTTTAATGTGGCTCTTTTGCGTAAGATCTTATATTGTGTTCACATGTTATATATTGCTGAAACAAGATGTGTACAGTGACATGCAAAAGTTTGAGCCCCCCGATCAAAATTTTTGTTACTGTGAATAGCTAAGCAAGTGAACGATAACCTGATTTCCAAAAGACATAAAGTTATAGACAAGACATTTCTTTAATATTTTAAGCAAGATTATTTTTATATTTCGATCGTTTACAGTTTCAAAATAACAACAAAGAAAAAAAGTTGTCAAAAAAAAATCTGGCGTTCCCTAAATGATCAGTACTTAGTAGTACCCCTTTGGCAAGTATCACAAGTTATAAATGCTTTCTCTATCCAGCTAAGAGTCTTTCAGGTCTTATATAGGGGATTTTCACCAATTCTTTTTTGCAAAAGGCTTTTTGTTCTTTATGATTCTTAGGCCATCTTGCATGTCCTTCTCTTTTGAAGTCTATTCTGAGATTTTGGATGTTTAGGTCAGGAAAGTGTGAAGGCCATGGCAAAACCTTCCACTTGTGCTTCTTAAGATAGTCCATTGTGGATTTTGAGGTGTTTTTAGTTTATTAACTTATTGTAGAAGCAAGCCACTTTTATCTTTAGCATTTTCAAAGACAATTTGAGGTTTTCTTTCAGAATTTTCTAGTATTTAATTGAAAATATTATTCCTTCTACCACTGAAATGTTCCCAGTACCACTGGCTGTTGCACAAGCCAAAGGCATGATCAATTCACTCCCATGATTCACAGTTGGAGAGGTGTTCTTTTCATGAAATTCTGTACCCTTTGTCAAATTTATGCAGGTGTCTCTGCACAGTAGAATAGTGCACCATCACTCCAGTGTCTGCTAAATCTTCTTGAAGGTTTTTTGCAGTCAAACAGGAGTTTTGATTTTCCTTTCCAGCAGTCCAATTGACAATTCTCTCTGAAAGTTTCTGCATTTGGCCAAAGATTTTCATCAGAATCACTCTGAATTTTAACTTTAGCCATCAACCAAGCAATAAATCTCTTAGCGTGCCGTATCCAGCCCTGGATGTGCATACACTCAGCAGCCATTGCATCTAGAAGTGACATCTGGTCACATGGGTGGCAGTCAGATACCTTCCATCTCCATGCAGAAAAGAAATTCTTCAGTGGGATTGAGGAAATGAAAGCATGGTGGCAGAAATAATGACATTACCTTGAAATGGGCTTTGCAATAAGCCATTCTGTACCATGGTAAAAATGATGAAAGGCCAAACTGTCCAATAAAATCACAAAGTTTGGTAAATTTTGCCTCTCTTGCTTTCTTTCTGGTGAAAGCCTGCAAGAAAAGCAGTAAGGCATGCTGTATTGTATTGGTCCAATAATGAGCTTATGCAGCTGCAATTAATCACCAGATATTGCAGCACACATGGTGATGTTACCCGATGCTTGGCTCCATTGGCTTCAAGCTCCATTATTGTCTTAAGTAAATTAGTAAATAAGCAAGGTACCATTAGTCACAAATTGTATAGCTAGCTGTGTTGTGAAAGATCTCAAAGAACAATGCCCGTGCATGGTGTGTTATTAAAATCGCCTTAGATACCTTACCTAAACATATTGGTATCTGAGTTCTTTGACACGTTTAGAGTTCCTCTCAAAAGGACAGTGGACAACTGTTTTGTCTTGATCTGATGTTTCTGGAGCACTCCTGAAATGGTTGTAGTATTAACATTGTGAATGGTTGAAAATTTGTTGTTTGAGATTATGTTGTTTTGTATTTCTCTTAGCATGACTCTCTTGTTGGAAATGACCATCTCAACCATCGTATCCTCTTGTTGAGGTGTAAATATTCTTCCCCTTCCCCCTGTTGGAGGTAACCGCTGGGTCATACAGTAGGGAGACAAAGTCAAATGTGCACTGATACATCAGTTTGTTTTCTAGAGACTTTTCTCATAACACAGTACTGCTGTCATATACACATCATTCAGATGCCTTCAGTCAGAATGCAGTAAATACTGCAAAGTACCTGTTGGTTTGCCTAAAAATCCAGACTATCTATGCTACTGTGGATCTAGGCAATGTTGGTTGAACCAACTTGCTTGCCTCAGGGATAGACAATGATTTACCATGTGATCATTTTTTGTAGCTCTGATTTCATCAGGCACAACTGTTCTTCAACTTGTGTTCTTCTTCCTCTGCCTCTGGGTACATCTGTTTTTCTCATATTGTCTAAAGAAACCAAATTCCGACCCAAACATGGCCTCTTTTATACATATGGTAAGAAGACACAAACAAAAAACCTGGGTAGGTCTTTAGCTGAAATGACAACCAGATGTTTCAGTAAGTGAACCAACTACATTGCATAAAGTGATAGTCCATGATTCACATATGCAGCAGTATTAGTGGAAATTCTCTACAGCGACAAATACAACATCAACCTACCTACAGTATATACATACATGCACATTTCACTGCAAATATGACCATTTTTGTATAGATGGTAACAATGCTACAAAGTAGAAAACTTTTGCTAAAATCAGAATGATCTCTTTATTGTGAAGACCAGGGGCCATACAACTTCCCACACACCCAAACAGACCAGACACTGGCACAAGTCTCGGCACAACGCAGGCATTTTTCAGCTCTGAAGAATGTTTCCCAAATTTCTCACCTCTCCAGCACATTACAAAGCACTATTAAATACAGCACACATCACTTTATGTTTTTCTCTATTTGTCTGTCCTTCTGCCTGCACTCCTCCTCCAGGAAGCTTTGTTCACCTCCTCCCGACTCTGACCCCCTGAATGGAGGGAGGTGGCTCCATTTATTCAGAATCCCGGGAGTACTTTCAGTGCCACACAATTGTGACCTGGGATGGCTCAGCAATTCCTGCAGCTCACCCCAGGAACCCAACAGGGCTGAACAGACAAATACCAATTCCCATACAGTCCTGTGGGAATCCGAGGCACTATTGCAACCCAGAGGGTCTGCCATGTAGCAGATGGGGGGAGATAGCACCCTTCACAAGCCATCTGCCCCTGTCCTTCCTTTAAGGAGGTGTGCTGGCCAGGAAAAAATGGCATCCATCCCTCACACTACCTATTTCAAGTATATGTATAGTTAAATTTTTGTCAAAATACAGCATATTTCTATCTACTGTGAACTACTGTAAATTTTGTTTCGTTTCTTTCAACTGAAAGTTAACTGTTTGGAACAGAATGTCTCAATGTATGAAAAAATTGCTGTAGTTGAATAGAATTTTGCTGGGGTTGAGCAAGTCTGAAAACAATTGTAAAAAATTAATATGCAGTTAGTTTCAATTAAAGATTTTAATCACAATTACATTTTTTAAACGGACAGCAACCCTATTTTTTTAATGCACTGCACTTGACAATTTAAAGTCTACAGAATAACATTTTCCCACACATATAACCAACATGCATTGATATTACTCTACAATAACTTATCTTCAGTATAATAAAATAAAATACAAATTTGAGTGTCAGTGTTCACTGAAGAATGATCTGGACAGGAGTCAGTTCTATTAAATGCTCTCTCCTGAATCTTGTAAAGAACTAACAGTAAGGACAGCTCAGAGATAATATAGCATAAGTCACATTTTTGCAGTACGATGGAACATAGAATTACTGACGTGCAATAATTCTTCAATTATTTATAAAGACAATATATATATACAATTGTTCAAAGTTTATTCTTATCCAAAAAAATTGAACATTCACTTAATAAGTTACCTGTACTTTCCTTAGTCATTGTGGCTCTTGACCAGATTCTAGATGCCAGGGTAATGTTCCGTTAGCTTTTCCCGAGCTCAAATTCCATAAACTAACAACAAAAATACTTATCTCTGCTTATAGGAAAGCTGACACGCCTTTAATTAGCACTCACATTACAAGGAACAGCAGGACCTTGATGTCCAGGCACAGCTACATTCCTAATTACTTAAATGCTAGTCTCATTTTAAATTTGAGTTTGTCTTGTCTATTCAATCAGTGACTTTTACAGCTGGACTCACTCTAGCATTTAAGTAATTAGACTTGTAATAATTGGCCACAATATCTTCCATACAACATACATATATTGTTCACACAATATATAACTTTTGGTCTCAAAATACCATATAAGAGATAGAGATAGCTTAAGAAGACAAAAAAAAAATGCTTTCCTCAACATGCTTCTTTAAATTTGAAGGTGAATTCCTGAAAGCAGAGATTTCTTTAGGTGTTGGCAGGCACTGAAGGCAGTGCATTGTATCTGACTCCCGTTTGCATTTTACAGATCTGAATGAAGTGTTTAAATATGATTGTGAGAGAAATACAGTACATATTCAATTTCCTTGTCTCAGCAGTGAGCAGGAAGTAGCGTGGGAACGGCCTACCAAGCCATGCAAGGGACGCTACAGTGCTTTTATTTGGAATGATATACAGCCTTCTATTGACTGCATCTGAGCAATGCTGAACTATGTATAACTTAAGTTGACAGCCCATCTGATAGATTTCTTAAATGAATTTATATTAGTTTGGTCTGCGTAATGAGTAACGAGTACTAACTGTAGCTGAGTAGAAGTGTGCTAATTCAACCTAAAAATATAGTGGGGTAAAAAGTAAATAAACTTAAATAAAGTAACAAATATCTGTATTTCATTATTTTACACCTCTGCCAGTAACTTAATTAAAACAGGTGAACATTTATACCCATTTATCCATACTGTATAAAACATTAACATGTGTAGCATCTCTCTACTGCTTACTCATGTGTGTTTTGCTCAGGTTTTTGCAAGTGACAAACTTTTCGTATGTTAATATACTTACATGCTTCTCAACATGTTATTTTCACACCATACAGTATATATAACCCAGTTATAGTTATGGATTTATTTGAATTTGTTCCTGGTAAAAGCTGATTGTGTGAAGGCTAGGGGGTGTCACAGAGCCCCACACACAAGCACATCAACACAGCCTTGGGTTCAAACAAAGGGAGATATTATTCAAAATACTTTGTGTAAAGCCAATAAACCAGTTGTTTTCTCCTCTTTCTCTTCATCTCTCTCTCACCACTGTACTGCCCTCCTCCAGTCGACTGTTTCCTTCCTTCCTTCCTCCCAGCTCACCTGGCAGTGCAGTCCCTTTTATTGAGGATCCGGCAGTACTTCTTGTGCCAGGGCTTTTCCCATTGGAAACACTTCCAGGTCATACAGAAGTCCTGAATAACAGGGAGTGCATCTCCCTCTTGTGGCGCCCAGGGACATCAGTACAGCTGTGCTTCCAGACTAGAATTCCCAGCATTCCGTGCTGGTTTCTTATCAAGTACCAATATGCAGGGCCCCTGATATCTAGCATCCTGGAGGAACAAACATCCCCCAGAGACAGTCCTCCCCTGTCCTTCCCTTTTGGCTGGGATGTCCGTCCATCCACCCGGGGAACCTTTTTCGGGTAAGGTATCTTTTTTATTTCTCGACTGAGATGTTTGTCTGTCCACTTGGGGTCTCCCATCCACGTAAGGAACCTTCTCCTCTCCTGGTCAGAATGCCCGTCCATCTCATGTGGCACTTACAATTGATAATTCAATTCATAACAGAAAGGTAACCTCATTTTAGAATATGGTGTTTCCTAATAGCCCAGAAGGAAAAAATATGTTCATTTTCTGTTTTGAACATCAGCTGTCTTTGTGTTTTCTGATGTCTCTAGAATGCACTACTGAACTGATCTAAATGCACATATTAAAAGGAAGGCACCTTGTTTTCATTTCTTATTCTGCAAAATTACATTTTATAATGTTCTTCATCTAACCTTCTCCATTTCCACACAGCACAATTTAAGGGATGAAGTCTTTGAAGTCACTGAAGAACTAAACAAGCTGAATAGCATTCAGATTTCAGAACAAGTAAGTGTTCTTTATTATTAAAGGCACATTAAGTAAGAAATGCTTTAGAAGTATTGTCATTGCATGAATTATCTGCTGTGTAAAAATACAAAGAAAAATAGGTGGCATACCATGTTTAATGTCCTAAATAAAAAATGAAATTCAGATATAAATAATGACAACTTTTGTCATTCTCGATGCTCCTGAGTTGCCAAAATAATCCTGTAGTATTGGAGCTTGTGGTGTAGCGGGTCCACAGCTCATGTCAGAAAGGCCACTTTTTAAATTATATAATCGCCGCACTCGTGGCTTAGCAAGGGGGCGTGGTGTGTGTGGCAGAGCGGTCCCTGTGGAGTTCGTGATGCGGGTGGTTCTCACTTAAGTGCACAGGTGAGGAGTCGTCCGCATCCGTAATTGTTCCCGGGAGCTGCTAATTGCCACATCTGATCCACGTCCTCATGATAAATAGAAGCGCGAGGTGGCTAGCAGGGGAAGAGGAAAATGAAGAAAAAGAGAAGGAAAGACAAACGGAGGTTGCAGGAGAAGACAGCAGGAAGCAGGGAGAGGACAGCTGGTGCGAGAGAGCGAGCGACCGAGCGCAGGATCGCAGGCAGCTGGAAAGTGAGCCCTAGCGGGGTGTTTGGCCGACACCTAGGGCAGTTGGTAGTTGTCGCTCTCGCTGAGCATTATGAGGAGTGGGAGTGACAGGAAGAAGGATGGTTCACCGCAGAACACAGCGGGAATCGGTAGGCTTGGGAGGTGGATTCCCCAGTGTCAGCGTCCTAGCCGTTGGGGGAAGCCAAGTCTTGGTCTGGAGAGTGCTGAACCGAAGCCAGGGATCGGGAAGCCTCCAGATCAGAAGGTAGAATGAAGGTCAGCTGCAGGTAGGGTGGGTCCCCTGGTGCATAGCTTGGACGGGAGAAGCAGGGGAGTCACCAGTAGAAAGGCACTGGGCTAATTTTAAAAGGACAGCTTCCAGCCATTGTTTTAACCTCATTTTTAAAGGATTTATTTATTGTTGTTTTTTAACCTCCACTTTTCAATTATTTTAATGGATTATTTATTTAATGAAGACGTTTGATGCACTACACTTATTTAGTTGGATACTACTTTGTTTTTGATTGCTGGTTTTTAAATAAAAGTACTTGGCACTTTTATGCACCATCCCCTTGCTTCATTGTTGTGCCTCACTGCCTAGCTCATCAGTGACATTACAGACAGTACCGGGTTCAAGAGCTCCCAGAAGCAAGATGGAAGCGTGGAGAAGAACCTGCATCGTCACAGAGCTCTGTACTCTTCTGAAGTAATTTCAACAAAAATTGCAACTTCTCCTACTAATTTTCCAACATTCCAGAGAAATCAGAAACCATGTTAATAATGGTGCATCACTGTTTTTCTGCCAAATGCCCACCTCCACCCCAGAGACAACCCGAACCATTTCCCCTGAGACATTCCCCAGGCTCATGGTATGACATGGCCCCCCATCTACCACACCTGCTAAAGAGAATAAGCAGCCCTGGCTAAGAGGTTGTGAACATTTTAAAGGGCATCTGCCTTAGCTCAAAGTAAACTTTTCCAAAGAACTAACTTAAAGTGATATATACCTGAAGGTCAACACAATAGGCAGTATTTCAGCTTCATGATGGCCCATTTGATGGCACTTGCTTCTTGTTCAATGGTGGACTTGACCATGGGCTGTTACTCTCTTTGATAACACTCAGTTCTAATATATTTTTATTTACGGATCGACTTTAGCACATTTAGCCTCTGGTATCTGGTAGGGGGTGCTCACTCAAAATTATGCCAAGTTCAGTGACTATATAGTTTCTAAAAATCGAGCTCTATGGACAGCACTCAAGGAGTCACCAAAGTTAAGTGTGTCTGAGTTGGTAAAAAGGTCTAGGGTATAACCCTGGCTGGAGTTGTTTCGACTCTTTCCTTCCTCGGCTTAAGGATGTTTACGTGATAAACTCTCTTAGGGGTTCTTTGTTTGGGTTGTCTAATTATGTGATCCACCAAACTCTTGCATGCTGTTACCTCATACCATCCAGTGCGCTAGAATTTTAGAGTCGGTGGTGGGCACCAAGACCATAACACATGGTCCCTAGCTGGAATTTGTGAATGTTAGCTCTTAGATCATATAGCCACGCCTGCGTTTGTGGAAGAATTTTCACAAAATGTTGACATAACAGTGCTACGTACTTTAATACATTGGTGGACTGAAAATTCTTGTTCCACCTACACCTTCTTAACCAGACCCAATATTTCCCTCAGCTGTCTCCCATGCAGACGTTTCAACAGAGAAAAGCCAGTAGAGTTTTGTAGCACTTGACTGTATGCAAAAACGGCAAATGGAAACATCCTATTCCAATCTTGCCTATTCTCTCTCACCATTTTCTTCAACTTTTATTTTAGCACTTAATTAAAGCACTCTACTAAGCCATCCATTTGAGAATGATAAACAGATATTTTCAGATGTTTAATACAAAGCAGCTTTGTAATTTCTTCAAATGGGCTGGAATTAAAGGCTGTCCCTTGATTCATAAGGATTTCTTTAGGGATGCTCACATGAGGAAACACCTCAGTCAACTCCATAGCAATTTTTTTGAATTACTCACTCTATATGGGATTACCTCTGTATATAGACAACACCAAAATATATTTGTCTCCACAGGCGGAGATTTTGAGTGGATCGATTTGATAGAGTAGATCAGAGAGAATCAGAAACAGAATCACTTATACTTGCGAGTACTTAATGCACAGAACTTTATGATGGTAGCTTTGGATCAGTTTATTGTATAACACAACATCACATATAAATAACATATATAACTTAAACAGCTAGTGAAATTGTAAAGGAAATGTGCAAGTGAAACTGTGTGTATATAGTTTGTATACACACACACATACACACACGCGCGCACACACATACACCTTCATACTGTATATGAAAGAACACAAATAAGCAAGGAATACAGACTAATATATTCATTTGCAATGGCTATGGGTCTGATAAAGAAACTGTTTAGGTGTCTGTTAATATCTATATATATAAAATTCACTAAGCCGCCGACAAGTAGCCACCCATGGAAAGCACCCTGGAAGGGGCGTGGATTCACTAAGCCGCTGACAAGTAAGCCTCCCATGGCGCACGCAGGAAGGAGCCACACCCACCAACTCTAAGACCATTGGATACGGCGACAACTCGCAGAGCCACGCCCACCAACTCAGACGCGATGACTTGGAAAATATGGCGTCATTTATGTTCGTCTGGGCTAGAGGCCACATGCATCTCTGAGCCACGTTGACTGTTCATAGAGGCATGTTTCTCGTGGATGTGAATGGCTGTATGCAGCGTGTAAAACATTTTGCAAGGGGTATCCCATGGGATCCTTAAAACAATCCTTTAAAACTGAGGTTAAAACACAATGAAGGAAGCAGTCTTTAAAAACCAATAAGCCCTGTGTCTCTTTTTCATTAGCGTCTCACCTGCTTCACCGATGCAGGCCCTGCAACATGTATATTGAGTCTAGAAAACATGATCAGCAACTCTTTGATAGGCTGCAACAAAATGATGAAAGAATGAGCGCATTTTTTTCACACAAGCTGGGTGGGTGGGTGTTAGTTAGTTAATTAGTGACAAATTAAACGTGTGTGCATTGTACTTACTGAAAGCAGTGTTACGGATTTTGCAAATGTTCATTTTTTTCCCTCTGCTTAAAAAACATTACAAAAACGGCGTGATTATGCGGCGTATACTACACCGCGGGTTGGTATGCAGCATGTAAAACAGTTTGTTTGTCACAGATAATTTGCCTTTTACTTTTACACGAAGACAATTTCCTGTTAGATTTGCCTTTGCGATGACAATTAATAAGGCACAGGGCCAAACTTTCAAAAAGATATGACGCACGCACCACCAACGGAAACTGTTTTACACGCCATGGTCTTAGAGTTAGTGGGCGGGTCTCTGTGAGTTGCTCTTGCGAGCGGGCACATGACCAGGCAGTGTGTATGCTTTGAGAACGAGGGTGGACGCGGCAGGACCATGTAAGAAGGGGCATGTTTGTCGCGGAACTGAATCGCTGAATGAGCGTGCGACGGCGGTCCTCCAATTGTAAGTCACGGACAATTGTATGTTTCCCTCTCAAAACACTTAGAAGGAAGCAATCTTTAAAAACCAATAAGCCCTGTGCCTGTGTTTCATTAGCGTCTCACTTGCTTCACCGATGCAGGCCCAGTAACAGTCGAGACACTCTCTCAGCAGCTGACCTTCTACACAAGCTGTGTGTGTGTGTGTGTGGGTGGGTGTTAGTTAGTTAATTAGTTACTCGAAGGATTTCAAGATTTAATATGCACAAGCGGTTACACTGCAAAATCAGCCCAAACCAGAAAAGATGGCTGGCAAAAAGTGGCCGACAAATTAAATGCGTGTGCATTGTACTTACTGAAAGCAGCGTTACAGATTTTGCAAATGTTCATTTTTTTCCCTCCTTTTAGACAACTGTGTCTTTCCGGAAGTGTTCAGCCATCAATATATTAATTTTGCGGCGTTTGCCTGCAGGACCACGTGCAGCGAGTGAGCGAGAGAGAGAACGAGAGCGTGTGACACATACACACACATACAGGCGCGTGCGAGAGAGAGAGAGCGCGCTGGACACATAAGAATAATAATACTTTGTTACATTGATATAGCGGTGTTCTCAGTATTCAGAGCGCTATCCAAACAGGGAGGAACCGGGAAGCAAACCCACAATCTTCTAGAGACTCCTTACCGCAAAGCAGCCACACTACTACAGCGCCACAAGGCACTTAAAGAATGCACCGGGCTCGAATTTGTTTTCACTTCTGTAGATAGCATTGTTGCAATGTTACTTTTCTTGGTAGCTTATTACATTATGGATGTTTCACATGTTCATTTTTTCCCCTGTGTTTAAAAGACATTAAAAAAGCTTTTCTCAAATGTGATTACAAGTACTGACAACTGTGTCGTTCAGGAAGTGGTCACCCATCAATACATAATTATGCGGCGTATGCTACGCCGCGGGTTGGCTAGTTTGATTTAATTGACCTAAAGCGTTTACAGAGGGGAGTTTTTGGAACAAATGATGGTCAGTTGTGGTGCTGCACATAAGGGGTATGTGGTAGTGCATTTTTTTTTAAATAACACCAATGCACTCAGGCTCTCTGGGTATAGGTGTGTGCAGCAGTAAAGCCAAAGTGCTTGATGAGAGGATTGGCTAAATCATATTTAAATGATCAATTCACTCCCATGCTTCACAGTTGGAGAGGTGTTCTTTTCATGAAATTCTGTACCCTTTGTCTAATTTCTGCCGGTGTCTCTGAACAGTAGAACAGTGCGCCACCACTCCAGAGTCTGCTAAATCTTCTTGAAGTTTTTTGCAGTCAATCGCGGGTTTTGATTTGCCTTTCCAGCAGTCCTATTGACAATTCTCTCTGAAAGTTTTCTTGGTCTTAAGACCCCAACTTGACCTCCACCATTCCTCTTAACTGTCATTTCTTAATTACATTAAAAACTGAGGAAATGGCTACCAGAAAATCCTTTGCTATCTTGTTGTAGCCTTCTCCTGCTTTGTGAGCATCCATTATTTTGCAGGTGGACACTTTGTTATAAACCGCATATATCTGAGGTCTAGTGTTCTCTTTGCTATTGATGTGCGTGGTGTCATCATGCCACGATCAAAAGAGCTCTCTAATGCCCCCTTAAAGCTAAATGTGGATTCCTAGTCTGAGTCTGGCAAGGGGCTTTAAAAAATCATAAAATTAATTGTAATCAATCATTCCACTGTAAGGAAAATCATCTACAAGCGTGGTAGATTTTAAATAACTGCTAGTTTCTCCAGGACTGGCCAGTTTAGCGATTTCATACCAACAGCTGACTGTTTGATACTAAAAGAAGTCTCCAATAACCCCAAAATGTCACAGTGCGCTCTGCAGATAACTCTTGGAATAGTCTTGTCAAAGTGCATGCATCTACAATCAAAAAGAGATTGCATACATTTGACCGGCATGTGAGTTGTTCCAGGAAAAGGACTTTGCTATCTTAAAAGAACCTAAAAACAAGACTCCAGTTTGCCTTTATACATCTAACAATGTGCTCAGGACAAATGAATCACAGCTAGATCTGTTTGGCCACAGTGGCAGTAGACATGTTTGGCACAAACTGAAGGCAGCATTTCAGGAAAAGAACCTCAAACCAACTGTGAAGGAGGGGACTGGAAATGTTGTACCTTGTGGTCCTTTAGCTGTCTCAGGACCCGGACAGCTTGCATTCTTTGAGTTAACTATGATTTCTTCATCATATCAAAATGTGCTTGACGAGAGTGTGAGGCCATCTGTCATAAAGGTGAAGTTGAGCCAGAAATGGACCTTTCATGTAATATTCTGAAAAACACTACAAAATCTACCAAGGAATTGCTCAAAAGAAAAAATGCTGGGTTATGGACTTGTCTGGTCAAAGCTATTGAAATGTTGTGGGGAATTTGAAAGAGGGGTACATGAAAGAAAACTAACAAACATCTCGCAGCTGAATGAATATTACAAGGAACAATAGACATACATTTCACTGAGTCAATGTCATAGACTGTTTAGAAGATATGCAAAACATCCATCCATCCATTATCCAACCCACTATATCCTAACTACAGGGTCACGGGGGTCTGCTGGAGCCAATCCCAGCAAACACAGGGCACAAGGCAGGAAACAAACTCTCGGTATGGTGAGCGCACACACACCCACACAATTTAGAATTGCCAATCCACCTAACCTGCATGTCTTTGGGCTGTGGGAGGAAACCGGAGCACCCGGAGGAAACCCACACAGACAGAGAGAAAATGCAAACTCCACGCAGGGAGGACCAAAGAAGCGAACCCGGGTCTAGTAACTGCGAAGCAGCAGTGCTACCCACTGTGCCACCATGCCGCCGTTATGCAAAACATCTACATGAATTCATTTCCAGTAAAGGAGGCAAAGGCAGACTTATTTTTCCACAGCACACCATTCAATCTATTTAGATCTTTGTTAAAAAAATTATTGACAAGGCAGTTTTTCCATGTGTTTTTATTCAAGTATATCACATTTATCTGCAGGCAGAGTTTGCATGAAGATCTATTGCTTGAGTCAACAATTTCCATAGGGTGCACATACTTTTTCACATCACTGTAAATGCATAACTTAATAGAAAGATGGTTTGTTTTTGCTTTATACTGACAAATGTTTGTAAAATTTTTCATCTGGCCTTTTCCATTACCACACAGATCAATGTAAGATACGAAGTTAATGCAATAAGGGCCAAACTGTACATTCTGAGTGACGTTCTGATGTCCGAAAGGGTAAGTATTCTGTATTAATAAAGACAAAATAAGAAAGAAGTGCTTTAGAAGTGTCCTCTTTACATGACTAATCTGCTGACATGTATATATGTGTATTTCATGCTCATTTCTCACAAAACATTGGTCTTCCTTTCCTTTACTAGTGCTAATTATTTGTTTATATGTATGTTTGTTTAATCCCATTATCAGCAAAAAGGATCTTCATTAAACTGGTGAACATTTACATCCATCCTCCGTGTATCAAAACATTACACAGTTGGCAACCTTGTTTTATTAATTTAAAGGGTTTTTCATGAGCTGATCCAAGTGTCAGACTTCCTATATATAAATGTATATTGTTTAATCTTATATATCTCCATAAATACATGAACATCATAATAACTCTGTATACAGTTTGACCTTTTTGATTGCTTACATAGTGAGAGTGCACTGCTGATTCAATAATTTCTTCATTACAAAAAACTAAAGGAAAGTTATAGATTCATAGGAAGGAGATTTGTTTTTGCTTTTTACATATAATCTAAAAAATAACTTATCTTTTTTGAGTCCCAACATGTCTGTTCCCACATAGGAAAAATTATTATTGAGCAGTATGAGAGATGGAGCCTCTTGAATAATCAAGGAATTTTACATGTTGAATGATATTCTGATTGTAAACGTCTTGTTAACTGATTAGTAACGTTACTGTTTTTTGTAGTATCCATCTATCCTTTGGCGATTCATTTTCAAAATGCATCAGAGATAAAGCGGATTATCAGATGACTCGAACAGAAAATTTCACTATATGCAGATGATATGATACTTTATATATCAGACTCACGTATATCATTGCTGTTAGTCCTTAATGCATTAGCAAAATGTCAAAGGACATCTGGACACAAAATTAATTTGAATAAAAGTGTACTTTCTCCACCAAACTCTCTAGCACACCATACTAGACTGGACATCTATTTGTTTATTCTATCAAAACATTTTTTAAGATATCTGGATATGAACATCATAACAAAATACAAATATCTTTTTCAGTACAATTTTGATTACAGCATGGAAAAAATTTAAACAAGATGTTAACTTATAAACGGTCTACCCTCCCTCCCATTTTAGCTGGGAGAATCAATACTTACAAGATGAACATCTTTCCTAAGCTTCTATTTCTATTTCAGAGCATCCCTGCATACATCAACAAATCTTTCATTTAGAAACCAGGCTCAATGATCACCTGTTTCATTTGGAATTTGAAATGTCCATGGCACTACCTATCTTTAAATTTTATTTATTTTACTACTAGGTGGCAAATATACACAGAATAAAGACCAGGAAATTGGTACAAAATAATGAATTTATTCCAGCCTGTGGAGCAATGAAAATCAAATCTTTCTGTTCTTCTTTCACCATTACACCAATAGTGCAGTCATCCACCAATCACTCAGAATATGGAACCAATGCAGGACGCATTTCAAGACACAGAAGCTTTTATCTGTTGCTTCTCTAAATGATAATCACCTTTTTCCACCCTCTCAGACCTCTACACAGCATTTAATCTTTGGAAAACTCTTAAGATTAAGACACTTAGATAACTGTATACAGATAATCTTTTTGCATTTTATGAACAATTACACTTCCCTTCGCTAACCTTATGGTACACTGGGATAAGGACGTTTCAGTTAACATCTCAGAAAGAAGTGGAAGTAACCGTACATAGAATAGCCTTCAGCTCTATATGCACCACGCACTCAATAATTCAACGTAAACTCTTCCATCAGTTTCACTAACTTCTTTCAAAGTTGTCTGAAATGTGTCCAGGACAAGATCCAAGTTACGAGCTTTGCCATCTAGTGCCAGCATCACATGGCCACTTGTTTTTGGAAGGCTCCAAATTAACATCTCTCTCTTATAAAACAAATCTTGGGTCAAGACGTGATATTCTGGGAGATACGTTAATGTCCCCTGAGACAAGCTAGCTAAGCAAGTGAAAAATAACCTGATTTCCAGAAGACAAAAAGTTAAAGAGATTTCTTTAGTATTTTAAACAAGATTATATTTATATTTCCATCATTTACAGTTTCAATATAACAACAAAGAAAACAGGGCATGAAGCACAAATGTGGGTAACGCTGCCTGATGAGTTCTTAGTAGCACCCTTTGGCAAGTATCACAGGTTGTAAATGCTTTCTCTATCCAGCTAAGAGTCTTTCAGGTCTTATTTAGGGGATTTTCACCAATTCTTTTTGCAAAAGGCTTTTTGTTCTTTAAGATTGTTGGGCCGTCTTGTATGTCCTGCTCTTTTGAAGTCTATTTACAGATTTTTGATGTTTAGGTCAGGAGAGTGTGAAGGCCATGGCATAACCTTCCACTTGTGCTTCTTGAGATAGTCCATTGAGGATTTTGAGGTGTTTTTAGTTTATTATCCTATTGTAGAAGCCAGCCACTTTTATCTTTAGCATTTTCAAAGACAGTTTGAGGTTTTCCTTCAGAATTTTCTGGTGTTCAGTTGAATATATTTTTCCTTCTACCACTGAAATGTTCCCAGTACCACTGGCTGTAACACAAGTCAAAGGCATGATCAATTCACTCCCATGCTTCACAGTTGGAGAGGTGTTCTTTTCATGAAATTCTGTACCCTTTGTCTAATTTCTGCCGGTGTCTCTGCACAGTAGAACAGTGCAC
Source organism: Erpetoichthys calabaricus (assembly GCF_900747795.2). NCBI lineage: Eukaryota > Metazoa > Chordata > Cladistia > Polypteriformes > Polypteridae > Erpetoichthys > Erpetoichthys calabaricus. The sequence goes on from NC_041405.2 coordinate 19,701,153, forward strand.
CACCACTCCAGAGTCTGCCAAATCTTCTTGAAGTTTTTTGCAGTCAAACGCGGGTTTTGATTTGCCTTTCCAGCAGTCCTATTGACAATTCTCTCTGAAACTTTTCTTGGTCTTTAGACCCCAACTTGACCTCCACCATTCCTCTTAACTGTCATTTCTTAATTACATTAAAAATTGAGGAAATGGCTACCAGAAAATCCTTTGCTATCTTGTTGTAGCCTTCTCCTGCTTTGTGAGCATCAATTATTTTGCAGGGGGACCCTTTGATTTAAACCGCAAATATCTGAGGTCTAGTGTTCTCTTTGCTATTGATGTTTGTGGTGTCACTGTGCGCTCTGCAGGTAACTCTTGGATTAGTCTTGTCAAAGTGCATGCATCTACAATCAAAAAGAGATTGCATACATTTGACCGGCATGTGAGGTATTCCAGGAAAAGGCCTTTGCTATCTTAAAAGAACCTTAGAGCAAGACTCCAGTTTGCCTTTATACATCTAGGCAAATACCAGGCTTTCTGTTATAATGTGCTCAGGACAAATGAATCACAGCTAGAGCTGTTTGGCCACAGTGACAGTAGACATGTTTTTTCACAAACTGAAGGCAGCATTTCAGGAAAAGAACCTCAAACCAACTGTGAAGTATGGGGCTAGAATGCTGTGCCTTGTGGTCCTTTTGCTGTCTGAGGACCCGGGCAGCTTGCATTCTTTGAGTTAACTATGATTTCTTCATCATATCAAAATGGGCATAAGGAGACTGTGAGGCCATCTGTCATAAAGGTGAAGATGAACCAGAAATGGACCTTTCATGTAATATTCTGAAAAACACTACAAAATCTACCAAGGATTTGCTCAAAAGAAAAAATGGTGGATTATGGACTGGTCTGGTCAAAGCCATTGAAATGTTGTGGAGAATTTGAAAGAGGGGTACATGAAAGAAAACTAACAAACATCTCGCTGCTGAATGAATTTTGCATGGAAGGTTGCACATACATTTGACTGAGTCAGTGTCATAGACTGTTGGGAAGAATATGCAAAACATCCATCCATCCATTATCCAACCCGCTATTTCCTAACTACAGGGTCACGGGGTCTGCTGGAGCCAATCCCGGCCAACACAAGGCACAAGGCAGGAAACAAACCCTCAGTATGTCGAGCGAACACACACCCACACACCAACACACACTAGGGACAATTTAGAATCGCCAATCCACCTAACCTGTATGTCTTTAGGCTGTGGGAGGAAACCCATGCAGACACGGGGAGAACATGCAAACTCCGCACAGAGAAGACCCGGGAAGCGAACCCAGATCTCCTAACTGCGAGGCAGCAGTGCTACCCACTGCGCCACCATGCCGCCGTTATGCAAAACATCTACATGAATTCATTTCCAGTAAAGGGGGCAAAAGTAGACTTACTTTTCCCCAGAAAACCATTCAATTTATTTAGATCTTTGTTAAATAAATTATTGAAAAGGCATTTTTTCCATGTGTTTTTATTCAAGTATATCACATTTATCTGCAGGCAGAGTTTGCATGAATATCTACTGTTTACTCAAATATTTAAAAAGAGTCAACCATTTCCATAGGGTGCACATACTTTTTCACATTACTGTAAATGCATACATTAATAGAAAGATGGTTTGTTTTTGCTTCATATACTGACAAATGCTTGTAAAATTTTTCATCTGACCTTTTCCATTACCACACAGATCAATGTAAGATACGAATTTAATGCAGTAAATGCCAATCTGGACAATCTGAGTGACTTTCTGATTTCCAAAAGGGTAAGTATTCTGTATTAATAAAGACAAAATAAGAAAGAAGTGCTTTAGAAGTGTCCTCTTTACATGACTAATCTGCTGACATGTATATATGTGTATTTCATGCTCATTTCTTACAAAACATTGGTCTGCCTTTCCTTTTCTAGTGCTAATTATTTGTTTATATGTATGTTTGTTTAATCCCATTATCAGCAAAAAGGATCTTCATTAAACTGGTGAACATTTACATCCATCCTCCGTGTACCAAAACATTACATAGTTGGCAACCTTGTTTTGTTAATTTAAAGGGTTTTTCATGAGCTGATCCAAGTGTCAGACTTCCTATATATAAATGTATATTGTTTAATCTTATATATCTCCATAAATACATGAACACCATAATAACTCTGTATACAGTTTGACCTTTTTGATTGCTTACACAGCAAGAGTGTACTGCTGATTCAAAAATTTCTTCATTGCAAAAAACCAAAGGAAAGTTATAGATTCATAGGAAGGAGGTTTGTTTTTGCGTTTTACATATAAACTAAAAAATAACTTATCTTTGTTGAGTCTCAACATGTCTGTTCCCACATAGGAAAAATTATTATTGAGAAATATGAGAGATGGAGCGTCTGGAATAATCAAGGAATTTTACATGTTGAATGACATTCTGATTGTATTTGTATCATTAAAGACATCTTAACCACAAAAGAAAAGCTTTATATTAAATGAAATAACGGCCCAAACTTTTTTTTTTCTGTTACCCAGATAGTCACACGTCCTGTTAACTGATTAGTAACATCACTGTTTTTTACAGTATCCATTGGCTATTTATTTTCCAACCCGCTGAATCCAAACACAGGGTCACGGGGGTCTGCTGGAGCCAATCCCAGCCAACACAGGGTGCAAGGCAGGAAGCAAACCCTCGGCAGGGCGAGCGCACACACACACACACACACTAGGGCAATTTAAGATCGCCAATGCACCTAACCTGCATGTCTTTGGACTGCGGGAGGAAACCGGAGCACCCGGAGAAAATTCACGCAGACACGGGGAGAAAATGCAAACTCCACACAGGGAATACCCACGAAGTGAACCCGGGTCTCCTAACTGTGAGGCAGCAGTACTAACCACTGCGCCACCATGCCGCTGTTATGCAAAACATTTCCATGAACTAATTTCCAGAAAAAGGGGGCAAAGGTAGACTTATTTTTCCCCAGCACACCGTTCAATTTATTTAGATCTTTGTTAAATAAATTTTTGAAAAGGCCATTTTTCCATGTGTTTTTATTCAAGTATATCACATTTATCTGCAGGCAGAGTTTGCATGAAGATCTATTGTTTGCAAACTCAAAAATTTTGAAAGAGTCAACAATTTCCATAGGGTGCACATACTTTTTCACATCACTGTAAATGCATAACTTAATAGAAAGATGGTTTGTTTTTGCTTCATATACTGACAAATGCTTGTAAAATTTTTCATCTGACCTTTTCCATTACCACACAGATCAATGTAAGACACGAAGTTAATGCAATAAGGGCCAAACTGTACATTCTGAGTGAATTTCTGATTTCCAAAAGGGTAAGTATTCTGTATTAATAAAGACAAAATAAGAAAGAAGTGCTTTAGAAGTGTCCTCTTTACATGACTAATCTGCTGACATTTATATTCGCGTATTTCATGCTCATTTCTCACAAAACATTGGTCTTCCTTTCCTTTTCTAGTGCTAATTATTTGTTTATATGTATGTTTGTTTAATCCCATTATCAGCAAAAAGGATCTTCATTAAACTGGTGAACATTTACATCCATCCTCCATGTATCAAAACATTACACAGTTTGCAACCTTGTTTTGTTAATTTAAAGGGTTTTGTATGAGCTGATCCAAGTGTCAAACTTCCTATATATAAATGTATATTGTTTAATCTTATATATCTCCATAAATACATGAACACCATAATAACTCTGTATACAGTTTGACCTTTTTGATTGCTTACATAGTAAGAGTGTACTGCTGATTCAATAATGCCTACATTGCAATAAACCAAAGGAAAGTTATAGATTCATAGGAAGGAGGTTTGTTTTTGCTTTTTACATATAAACTAAAAAATAACTTATCTTTTTTTAGTCTGAACATGTCTGTTCCCAAATAGAAATATTTGTTATTGAGCAATATGAGAGATGGAGCCTCAGGAATAATCAAGGAATTTTACATGCTGAATGACATTCTGATTGTATTTGTATCATTAAAGACATCTTAACCACGAAAGAAATGCTTTGTATTAAATGAAATAATGGCCCTAACTTTTTTTTTCTGTTACCCAGATAGTCACACGTCCTGTTAACTGATTAGTAACGTCATTGTTTTCTGCAGTATCCATTTATCCTTTGGCGATTCATTTTCAAAATGCATCAGAGATAAAGCGGATTATCAGATGACTCGAACTGAAAATTTCACTATATGCAGATGATATGGTACTTTATATATCAGACCTACGAATATCATTGCCGTTAGTCCTTAATGCATTAGCAAAATGTCAAAGGACATCTGGACACAAAATTAATTTGAATAACAGTGTACTTTTTCCACCAAACTCTCTAGCACACCATACTAGACTGGAAATCGTTTTGTTTATTCTGTCAAAACGTTTTTTAAGATATCTGGGGCCTCATGTATAAACGGTGCGTACGCACAGAAATGTTGCGTACGAACGTTTCCACGCTCAAATCGCGATGTATAAAACCTAAACTTGGCGTAAAGCCACGCACATTTCCACAGTATCTCATACCTTGGCGTACGCAATTTCTCCGCTCGGTTTTGCAGACTGGCGGCACCCAGCGTCAAAGCAGTGCTACTGTTCCTGTGTGGTTACACTTTCTTAGATCCACATCCACGGTGGCGGCTGTATCAAATACACTGAAATTAACCGCATATCGTTCATAAATTTAATGCATCTGATTGTAATTAACCTGTAACAATATAATGGTCCACAGAATGGTGAAACTACTGTTCCTGTGTGCTCATCCTTTCTTTCTTAGCTCCACATTCCAGACGCGGCTTTATAAATACACTGAAATTAACTGCATATTGTTTATTAGTATAATGCATCTGATTGTAATTAACCTGTAGCAATATAATGGTCCAGGGAATAGCCATGGTATTCCAAATACCATAACTGCTTTAGCGTTGTTACGCTCACTGCATCTTGTTCTTCTTTTTGCTGCTCCCGTTAAGGGTTGCCACTGCGGATCATCTTTTTCCATATTACTCTCACTGCACCACTCGGAGTATTTATATCACTGTATCTGATTGTGAATCACAGCAGCAGCTGATTGGAAAGAGAATTATCGGTGTACAGTTTCAAGTACACACTACCTCAACCATGGCAAAAAGCGTCAAAGCCTTTCCTGTACGGACCTCGCGTTTCAGAAACAGTTTCATCCCAAGAACTATAAACGCACTCAATCAGTCCATCAAGTGCTCCTTGTAGAACTGTTTGGACTTATAAGTACAATCACCTCACTGTAAACTTACACTACAGTTATAATATTGCACAACCTGCACTACTTTATAAAGCGCGTATGATGACAATATCATTTTTAAGATGAAATGTAGCAAAATATGTTGCTTATAGTATACAGATAAAACTTTAACTTCATTTAAATAATCTGTTAATAATTAAACATGTGAGGACACGGTGCCGCAGCGCTAGCTAGTTCAGGGATTGTTCCTGCCTTGCACTGTATTCTTGTTGGTGCTGACGCGACACTGGAAGGATAGACGAATAGAATAATTAAACATGTACTACAAAGATATTTCAATGTTCCTTAAAAGTTTTGAAGAATCGGCGTTCTAAGCTTACAAATGGCTTAACGTCTATTACAGAGCTGATTGTGTGGCGATTGGAGAAAGAAAAGTATGGACAGGAATTGGAGGTTAGTACATTTGAAAGAGACAGTACTTCTGTAATAAATTACTTCATCGAAGGTCGCACATGGCGCAGCAAGCCTCTTGCGTGAGCTATGAACAATCACTGCGCCACCGTGTTCCCATGTTTAATAACATGCTTTCATTCCTATCATCATGAAAATGATATCACGTATACATCTCAGTATTTTAATTATTCAGAGAGCTGTAATATCTCAAATGTAATGCATTCTGTGTCCTGTCAGAGAAAGAGAAAGAACGGAAGCACGTAGTGATTCACACACATAGAGCACATAGAAGATCAAACACAGAACAAAGCATTTAACGTGCTACTTGAGAAACTAGTAAAATAAACGATTTTAAGATGAAGTTCATGATGTTCTACTTTAATGGCAAAATAAACTACGTGATTAAAGTGGAAATTTCGAGATTAAAGTTGACATTTCGTGCTTTTTTCCCACTGTGTGCCTATTTTTTTTTTTGTACCCTAATAAGCTTTCATATGACACTCAGACGGTGGGCTACGACTTGCCTTTTCACAGCGACTTTGATATGTGATTTCTTTTTTATTTCAGGCACTGTGCGACTTTGTGAATGTGATCTTTCGAGTTTTTCCGACACTCTGTCACTCGATCAACTTTCTTTTGTTGATTATATTACTGTTTAAACCAAAAAATAGTATGTTTTTCATTTGCCTCCACTTGGTTTTCGCTGAAATTCTTATATTTTCCCCTGTGCTTTTCCCATTGTCTTTTCACAGAAGGCTATTTATTGATTTGCATATTCAAAGAGGCGTAATTCTGGGAGGAGTTGGGGCGGGACAGAAGGCGCGTGCACGTGCGTTACTTTTCACGCTGATCTGGATTTATGTAGTGGAAGAACATGAAAGTATGCGTGCGCACAGATTCCTGCATCTGGATTTTTCTGTGTGTACGCACAATCCCGCTTTTGTGCTTACGCCATGTTATAGTGTGAGTTCTACGCATGGCGTTATACATGAGGCCCCTGGATATGAACATCATAACAAATACAAAGATCTTTTTCAGGACAATTTTGATTACAGCATGGAAAAAAATTAAACAAGATGTTAACTTATAAACGGTCTACCCTCCATCCCATTTTAGCTGGGAGAATCAATACTTACAAGATGAACATCTTTCCTAAGCTTCTATTTCTATTTCAGAGCATCCCTGCATACGTCAACAACTCTTTCATTAAGAAACCAGGCTCAATGATCACCTGTTTCATCTGAAATTTGAGCTGTCCATGCATTTTAAACATAATTGTACAAATACCTATGACAGAAAGTGACATGTCACTACCTATATTTAAATTTTATTTATATTACTACTGGGTGGCAAATATACACAGAATAAAGACCAGGAAATTGGTACAAAATAATGAATTTATACCAGCCTGTGGAGCAATGAAAATCAAATCTTTCTGTTCTTCTTTCACCATTATACCAATAGTGCAGTCATCCACCAATCACTCAGAATATGGAACCAATGCAGGACGCATTTCAAGACACCGAAGCTTTTATCTGTTGCTTCTCTAAATGATAATCACCTTTTTCCATTCTCTCAGACCTCTACACAGCATTTAATCTTTGGAAAACTCTTAAAATTAAGACACTTAGAGAACTGTATACTGATAATCTTTTGCATTTTATGAACAATTACACTTCCCTTCGCTAACCTTATGGTACACTGGGATAAGGACTTTTCAGTTAACATCTCAGAAAGGAGTGGAAGTAACCATACATAGAATAGCCTTTAGCTCTATATGCACCACGCACTCAATAATTCAAGGTAAACTCTTCCATCAGTTTCACTAACTTCTTTCAAAAATGTCTGAAATGTGTCCAGGACAAGATCCAAGTTACGAGCTTTGCGATCTAGTGCCAGCATCACATGGCCACTTGTTTTTGGAAGGCTCCAAATTAACATCTCTCTCTTATAAAACAAATCTTGGGTCAAGACGTGATATTCTGGGAGATACGTTAATGTCCCCTGAGACAAGCTAGCTAAGCAAGTGAAAAATAACCTGATTTACAAAAGACAAAAAGTTAAAGAGATTTCTTTAGTATTTTAAACAAGATTATATTTATATTTCCATCATTTACAGTTTCAATATAACAACAAAGAAAACAGGCAGCATTTCAGGAAAAGAACCTCAAACCAACTGTGAAGTATGGGGCTAGAAATGCTGTGCCTTGTGGTCCATTTGCTGTCTCAGGACCCGGGCAGCTTGCATTCTTTGAGTTAACTATGATTTCTTCATCATATCAAAATGTGCTTGAGGAGAGTGTGAGGCCATCTGTCATAAAGGTGAAGTTGAGCCAGAAATGGACCTTTCATGTAATATTCTGAAAAACATTACAAAATCTACCAAGGAATTGCTCAAAAGAAAAAATGCTGGGTTATGGTCTTGTCTGGTCAAAGCTATTGAAATGTTGTGGAGAATTTGAAAATGCGCTACATGAAAGAAAACTAACAAACATCTCGCAGCTAAATGAATTTTGCATGGAAGGGTAGATAGATAGATAGATAGATAGATAGATAGATAGATAGATAGATAGATAGATAGATAGATAGATAGATAGATAGATAGATAGATAGATAGATAGATAGATACTTTATTAATCCCAATGGGAAAATCACATTCTTCAGCAGCAGCATACTGATACAATAAATAATATTAAATTAAAGAATGATAATAATACAGGTGAAAAAAAACAGACAATAACTATGTATAATGTTAAATATTAACGTTTACCCCCCCGGTGGAATTAAAGAGTCGCATAGTTTGGGGGAGGAACGATCTCCTCAATCTGTCTGTGGAGCAGGACAGTGACAGCAGTCTGTCGCTGAAGCTGCTCTTCTGTCTGGAGATGATACTATTAAGTGAATGCAGTGGATTCTCCATAATTGATAGGAGCCTTCTGAGCGCCCTTCGCTCTGCAACAGATGTTAAACTGTCCAGCTCCATGCCAACAATAGAGCCTGCCTTCCTCACCAGTTTGTCCAGGCGTGAGGCGTCTTTCCTCTTAATGCTGCCTCCCCAGCACACCACTGCGTAGAAGAGGGCGCTCGCCACAACTGTTTGATAGAACATCTGCAGCATCTTATTGCAGATGTTGAAGGAAGCCAGCCTTCTAAGGAAGTATAACCGGCTTTGTCCTTTCTTGCACAGCGCATCAGTATTGGCAGTCCAGTCTAATTTATCATCCAGCTGCACTCCCAGATATTTATAGGTCTGCACCATCTGCACACAGTCACCTTTGATGATCACTGGGTCTATGAGGGGTCTGGGCCTCCTAAAATCCACCACCAGCTCCTTGGTTTTGCTGGTGTTCAGGTGTAGGTGGTTTGAGTCGGACCATTTAACAAAGTCATTGATTAGGTCCCTATACTCCTCCTCCAGCCCATTCCTGATACAGCCCACGATAGCAGTGTCATCAGCGAACTTTTGCACATGGCAGGACTCCGAGTTGTATTGGAAGTCCGATGTATATAGGCTGAACAGGACCGGAGAAAGTACAGTCCCTTGTGGCGCTCCTGTGTTGCTGACCACAATGTCAGACGTGCAGTTCCCAAGACGCACATACTGAGGTCTGTCTTTAAGATAGTCCACGATCCATGCCACTAGGTATGAATCTAATCCCATCTCTGTCAGCTTGTCCCTAAGGAGCAGAGGTTGGATTGTGTTGAAGGCGCTAGAGAAGTCTAGAAACATAATTCTTACAGCACCACTGCCTCTGTCCAAGTGAGAGAGGGATCGGTGTAGCATATAGATGATGGCATCTTCCGCTCCCACCTTCTCCTGATATGCAAACTGCAGAGGGTCAAGGGCGTGTTGAACCTGTGGCCTAAGGTGGTGAAGCAGCAGCCTCTCCATGGTCTTCATCACATGTGATGTCAGAGCAACAGGCCGAAAGTCATTCAGCTCACTAGGACGTGATACCTTTGGGACTGGGGTGATACAAGATGTTTTCCAAAGCCTCGGGACTCTCCCCTGTTCCAGGCTCAGGTTGAAGATGCGCTGTAGAGGACCCCCCAGCTCCGATGCACAGACCTTCAGCAGTCGTGGCGATACTCCATCTGGACCCGCTGCTTTGCTGGCACGAAGTCTCCTCAGCTCTCTGCTCACTTGCGCTGTTGTTATTATGGGTGGGGATGTTTTTTCCTATGCTGGTATCAGCAGAAGGATGTGTGGAGGGTGCAGTACTCCGAGGTGAGAGTGAGAGTGGGTTAGGGTGGTCAAACCTGTTAAAAAAGTTGTTCATTTGGTTTGCTCTCTTCACGTCTCTCTCAATGGTGGTACCCCCGCTTCGAGCTGCAGCCAGTGATGATCTTCATCCCATCCCACACTTCCTTCATGCTGTTATTCTGCAACTTCTGCTCCAGCTTTCTCCTGTACTGCTCCTTCGCCGCCCTGAGTTGGACTCGGAGTTCCTTCTGCACGCGCTTGAGCTCATGCTGATCACCGTCTTTAAAAGCCCTTTTCTTCTGATTCAAAAGGCCCTTGATGTTACTTGTAATCCATGGCTTGTTGTTAGCATAGCAGCGTACTGTTCTTACAGGAACTACAATGTCCATACAGAAGTTGATGTAGTCAGTAGTGCAGTCAACAACTTCTTCAATGTTCTCATTATGAGATCCCTGCAGGATATCCCAGTCTGTAGTTCCAAAAAGTTCTCTCAGAGTATTCTCAGCCTCCGGGGTCCACTTCCTGAATGATCGTGTGGTTACAGGTAGGACTCTAACTTTTGGTTTATAGTGAGGCTGAAGCTGAACCAGGTTATGATCTCCTTTCCCAAGCGCAGGCAGCGGGGTGGCGCTGTATGCGTCTTTAACGTTTGCATACAGTAAATCAATAGTCTTATTTCCCCGGGTGTTACAGTCCACATACTGGGAGAAGGCAGGTAAAGTTTTGTCCAGCGTCACATGGTTAAAGTCTCCAGCGATTAGCACAAGCGCCTCAGGGTGCTGCGTTTGTAACTTAGCAACAGCGGAATGGATGATGTCACTCGCTGACTCCACGAAGAATGTATACAATAACAACAATGACATGTCCAAACTCTCTGGGCAAATAGTAGGGACGTAAACTTACGGCCAACAGTTCGATATCCCTGCAGCAAGTGGAGATTTTGACGTTAACATGTCCAGAGTGACACCACCGTGTATTAACATAGAGAGCGAGTCCTCCTCCTTTGTGCTTACCACAGGTACTTGCGTCTCTGTCCGCTCTAACTGTGCTAAACCCGGGTAGCTCCACGTTGGCATCTGGGATGGTGTTATTTAGCCACGTTTCGCAGAAACACAACAAACTGCATTCTCTGTAGGTCCTTACATTTTTCACCAGCGCAGCTAGTTCGTCGATCTTATTTGAGATTGAGTTTACATTCCCCAGAATCACAGAAGGCACCGAAGGCTTGAAACGCCACTTTCTCGCAAGCCGCTTCTTTTTTAGCTTAGTGCCGGCTCTGCTGCCACGATACCGCCTTCTTACCTCGTCGGGTAAATATGGAACCACACCGGCACTGGCATTTCTTCTCAGCGCCCGAAGTTGAGTACTTGAATAGGCGAGTCTTGGCGTGTTAAAATCCATGCCCACGTTGTAAAAGTAAGTGTGTCCAGGGAAGGAATCCACATAAAATAAAGTGGTAGGAGTGATCAATAAATAAAAATAGAAAAATAAAAGTAGAAAAGTACACATACATATACAGTCATACACGGAGCTGCTGAAAAGGCTGCCACTCACGGCGGCGCCGGATGCATCCACATTTCATTTCACATTTCACTGATTCAATGTCATAGACTGTTTGGAAGATATGCAAAACATCCATCCATCCATTATCCAACCCGCTATATCCTAACTACAGGGTCATGGGGGTTTGCTGGAGCCAATCCCAGCCAACACAGGGTGCAAGGCAGGAAACAAACCCTCAGTATGGCGAGCGAACACACACCCACACACCAAGCACAATTTAGAATCGCCAATGCACCTAACCTGCATGTCTCTGGACTGTGGGAGGAAACCGGAGCACCCGGAGGAAACCCACACAGACACGGAGAGAACATGCAAACTCCACACAGGGAGGACCCGGGAAGCGAACCCGGGTCTCCTAACTGTGAAGCAGCAGTGCTACCAACTACGCCACCGTTATGCAAAACATCTACATGAATTCATTACCAGTTAAGGGGGTAAAGGTAGACTTATTTTTCCCCAGCACACCATTCAATCTATTTAGATCTTTGTTAGAAAAATTATTGAAAAGGCAATTTTTCCATGTGTTCTTATTCAAGTATATCACATTTATCTGCAGGCAGAGTTTGCATGAAGATCTACTGTTTGCCAACTCAAATATTTTGAAACAGTCAACCATTTCCATAGGGTGCACATACTTTTTCACATCACTGTAAATGCATAACTTAATAGAAAGATAGTTTGTTTTTGCTTCATATACTGACAAATGCTTCTAAAATTTTTCATCTGACCTTTTCCATTACCACACAGATCAATGTAAGACACGAATTTAATGCAATAAAAGCCAATCTGGATAATCTGAGTGACTTTCTGATTTCCAAAAGGGTAAGTATTCTGTATTAATAAAGACAAAATAAGAAAGAAGTGCTTTAGAAGTGTCCTCTTTACATGACTAATCTGCTGACATGTATATATGTGTATTTCATGCTCATTTCTCACAAAACATTGGTCTTCCTTTCCTTTTCTAGTGCTAATTATTTGTTTATATGTATGTTTGTTTAATCCCATTATCAGCAAAAAGGATCTTCATTAAACTGGTGAACATTTACATCCATCCTTCATGTATCAAAACATTACATAGTTGGCAACCTTGTTTTCTTAATTTAAAGGGTTTTGTATTAGCTGATCCAAGTGTCAGACTTCATTTATATAAATGTATATTGTTTAATCTTATATATCTCCATAAATACATGAACACCATAATAACTCTGTATACAGTTTGACCTTTTCGATTGCTTACATAGTAAGAGTGTACTGCTGATTCAATAATGCCTACATTGCAATAAACCAAAGGAAAGTTATATATTCGTAGGAAGGAGGTTTGTTTTTGCTTTTTACATATAAACTAAAAAATAACTTATCTTTTTTGATTCTCAACATGTTTGTTCCCACATAGGAAAAAATATTATTGAGCAATATGAGAGATGGAGCCTCTGGAATAATAAAGGAATTTTACATGTTGAATGATATTCTGATTGTATTTGTATCATTAAAGACATCTTAACCACAAAAGAAAAACTTTATATTAAATGAAATAACGGCCCTAACTTTTTTTTTCTGTTACCCAGATAGTCACGCGTCCTGTTAACTGATTAGTAACGTTACTGTTTTTAGCAGTATCCATCTATCCTTTGGCAATTCATTTTCAAAATGCATCAGAAATAAAGCGGATTATTAGATGATTTGAACAGAAAATTTCACTATATGCAGATGATATGGTACTTTATATATCAGACTCACGAATATCATTGCTATTAGTCCTTAATGCATTAGCAAAATGTCAAAGGACATCTGGACACAAAATTAATTTGAATAAAAGTGTACTTTCTCCACCAAACTCTCTAGCACACCATACTAGACTGGACATCTATTTGTTTATTCTATCAAAACGTTTTTTAAGATATCTGGATATGAACATCATAACAAAATACAAAGATATTTTTTAATACAATTTTGTTTACAGCATGGAAGAAAATCAAACAAGATGTTAACTTATAAACGGTCTACCCTCCATCCCATTTTAGCTGGGAGAATCAATACTTACAAGATGAACATCTTTCCTAAGCTTCTATTTCTATTTCAGAGCATCCCTGCATACATCAAGAAATCTTTCATTAAGAAACCCGGCTCAATGATCACCTGTTTCATTTGGAATTTGAGATGTCCATGCATTTTAAACATAATTGTACAATTACCTAAGACAGAAAGTGACATGGCACTACCTATCTTTAAATTTTATTTATAGTACTACTGGGTGGCAAATATACACAGAATAAAGACCAGGAAATTGGTTCAAAATAATGAATTTATACCAGCCTGTGGAGCAATGAAAATCAAATCTTTCTGTTCTTCTTTCACCATTACACCAATAGTGCAGTCATCCACCAATCACTCAGAATATGGAACCAATGCAGGACGCATTTCAAGACACAGAAGCTTTTATCTGTTGCTTCTCTAAATGATAATCACCTTTTTCCACCCTCTCAGACCTCTACACAGCATTTAATATTTGGAAAACTCTTAAGATTAAGACACTTAGATAACTGTATACAGATAATCTTTTTGCATTTTATGAACAATTACACTTCCCTTCGCTAACCTTATGGTACACTGGGATAAGGACGTTTCAGTTAACATCTCAGAAAGGAGTGGAAGTAACCGTACATAGAATAGCCTTCAGCTCTATATGCACCACGCGCTCAATAATTCAACGTAAACTCTTCCATCAGTTTCACTAACTTCTTTCAAAGTTGTCTGAAATGTGTCCAGGACAAGATCCAAGTTACGAGCTTTGCCATCTAGTGCCAGCATCACATGGCCACTTGTTTTTGGAAGGCTCCAAATTAACATCTCTCTCTTATAAAACAAATCTTGGGTCGAGACGTGATATTCTGGGAGATACGTTAATGTCCCCTGAGACAAGCTAGCTAAGCAAGTGAAAAATAACCTGATTTCCAAAAGACAAAAAGTTAAAGAGATTTCTTTAGTATTTTAAACAAGATTATATTTATTTTTCCATCATTTACAGTTTCAATATAACAACAAAGAAAACAGGGCATGAAGCACAAATGTGGGTAACGCTGCCTGATTAGTTCTTAGTAGCACCCTTTGGCAAGTATCACAAGTTGTAAATGCTTTCTCTATCCAGCTGAGAGTCTTTCAGGTCTTATTTAGGGGATTTTCACCAATTCTTTTTGCAAAAGGCTTTTTGTTCTTTAAGATTGTTGGGCCGTCTTGTATGTCCTGCTCTTTTGAAGTCTGTTTATAGATTTTTGATGTTTAGGTCAGGAGAGTGTGAAGGCCATGGCATAACCTTCCACTTGTGCTTCTTGAGATAGTCCATTGAGGATTTTGAGGTGTTTTTAGTTTATTATCCTATTGTAGAAGCCAGCCACTTTTATCTTTAGCATTTTCAAGGACAGTTTGAAGTTTTCTTTTAGAATTTTCTGGTGTTCAGTTGAATATATTTTTCCTTCTACCACTGAAATGTTCCCAGTACCACTGGCTGCAACACAAGTCAAAGGCATGATCAATTCACTCCCATGCTTCACAGTTGGAGAGGTGTTCTTTTCATGAAATTCTGTACCCTTTGTCTAATTTCTGCCGGTGTCTCTGCACAGTAGAACAGTGCACCACCACTCCAGAGTCTGCTAAATCTTCTTGAAGGTTTTTGCAGTCAAATGCGGGTTTTGATTTGCCTTTCCAGCAGTCCTATTGACAATTCTCTCTGAAACTTTTCTTGGTCTTTAGACCCCAACTTGACCTCCACCATTCCTCTTAACTGTCATTTCTTAATTACATTAAGAAATGAGGAAATGGCTACCAGAAAATCCTTTGCTATCTTGTTGTAGCCTTCTCCTGCTTTGTGAGAATCAATTATTTTGCAGGGGGACCCTTTGATTTAAACCGCAAATATCTGAGGTCTAGTGTTCTCTTTGCTATTGATGTGTGTGGTGTCACTGTGCGCTCTGCAGGTAACTCTTGGATTAGTCTTGTCAAAGTGCATGCATCTACAATCAAAAAGAGATTGCATACATTTGACCGGCATGTGAGGTGTTCCAGGAAAAGGCCTTTGCTATCTTAAAAGAACCTTAGAGCAAGACTCCAGTTTGCCTTTATACATCTAGGCAAATACCAGGCCTTCTGTTATAATGTGCTCAGGACAAATGAATCACAGATAGAGCTGTTTGGCCACAGTGACAGTAGACATGTTTTTTCACAAACTGAAGGCAGCATTTCAGGAAAAGAAACTCAAACCAACTGTGAAGTATGGGGCTAGATTATGCTGTGCCTTGTGGTCCTTTTGCTGTCTCAGGACCCGGGCAGCTTGCATTCTTTGAGTTAACTATGATTTCTTCATCATATCAAAGTGGGCATAAGGAGAATGTGAGGCCATCTGTCATAAAGGTGAAGATGAACCAGAAATGGACCTTTCATGTAATATTCTGAAAAACATTATAAAATCTACCAAGGATTTGCTCAAAAGAAAAAATGGTGGATTATGGACTGGTCTGGTCAAAGCCACTGAAATGTTGTGGAGGATTTGAAAGAGCGGTACATGAAAGAAAACTAACAAACATCTCGCAGCTGAATGAATTTTGCATGGAAGGTTGCACATACATTTGACTGAGTCAATGTCATAGACTGTTGGGAAGAATATGCAAAACATCCATCCATCCATTATCCAACCCGCTATTTCCTAACTACAGGGTCACGGGAGTCTGCTGGAGCCAATCCCGGCCAACACAAGGCACAAGGCAGGAAACAAACCCTCAGTATGTCGAGCGAACACACACCCACACACCAACACACACTAGGGACAATTTAGAATCGCCAATCCACCTAACCTGTATGTCTTTAGGCTGTGGGAGGAAACCGGAGCACCCGGCGGAAACCCACACAGACACGGAGAGAACATGCAAACTCCACAGAGGGAGGACCCACGAAGTGAGCCCAAATCTCCTAACTGCGAGGCAGCAGTGCTACCCACTGCGCCACCATGCCGCTGTTATGCAAAACATCTACATGAATTCATTTCCAGTAAAGGGGGTAAAAGTAGACTTATTTTTCCCCAGCACACCATTCAATTTATTTAGATCTTTGTTAAATAAGTTATTGAAAAGGCAATTTTTCCATGTGTATTTATTCAAGTATATCACATTTATCTGCAGGCAGAGTTTGCATGAATATCTACTGTTTGCCAACTCAAATATTTAAAAAGAGTCAACCATTTCCATAGGGTGCACATACTTTTTCACATCACTGTAAATGCATACATTAATAGAAATATGGTCTGTTTTTACTTCATATACTGACAACTGTTTGTAAAATTTTTCATCTGACCTTTTCCATTACCACACAGATCAATGTAAGATACGAATTTAATGCAATAAAAGCCAATCTGGACAATCTGAGTGACTTTCTGATTTCCAAAAGGGTAAGTATTCTGTATTAATAAAGACAAAATAAGAAAGAAGTGCTTTAGAAGTGTCCTCTTTACATGACTAATCTGCTGACATGTATATATGTGTATTTCATGCTCATTTCTCACAAAACATTGGTCTGCCTTTCCTTTTCTAGTGCTAATTATTTGTTTATATGTATGTTTGTTTAATCCCATTATCATAAAAAAGGATCTTCATTAAACTGGTGAACATTTACATCCATCCTCCGTGTATCAAAACATTACACAGTCGGCAACCTTGTTTTGTTAATTTAAAGGGTTTTTCATGAGCTGATCCAAGTGTCAGACTTCCTATATATAAATGTATATTGTTTAATCTTATATATCTCCATAAATACATGAACACCATAATAACTCTGTATACAGTTTGACCTTTTTGATTGCTTACACAGCAAGAGTGTACTGCTGATTCAATAATGCCTACATTGTAAAAAACCAAAGGAAAGTTATAGATTCATAAGAAGGAGGTTTGTTTTTGCGTTTTACATATAAGCTAAAAAATAACTTATCTTTGTTGAGTCTCAACATGTCTGTTCCCACATAGGAAAAAATATTATTGAGAAATATGAGAGATGGAGCGTCTGGAATAATCAAGGAATTTTACATGTTGAATGATATTCTGATTGTATTTGTATCATTAAAGACATCTTAACCACAAAAGAAAAGCTTTATATTAAATGAAATAACGGCCCTAACTTTTTTTTTTCTGTTACCCAGATAGTCACACGTCCTGTTAACTGATTAGTAGCATCACTGTTTTTTACAGTATCCATTGGCTATTTATTTTCCAACCCACTGAATCCAAACACAGGGTCACGGGGGTCTGCTGGAGCCAATCCCAGCCAACACAGGGTGCAAGGCAGGAAGGAAACCCTGGACAGGGCGAGCGCACACACACACACACACCAAGCACACACTAGGGCAATTTAAGATCGCCAATGCACCTAACCTGCATGTCTTTGGACTGCGGGAGGAAACCGGAGCGCCTGGAGGAAATTCACGCAGACACGGGGAGAAAATGCAAACTCCACACAGGGAGGACCCACGAAGTGAACCCGGGTCTCCTAACTGTGAGGCAGCAGTACTAACCACTGCGCCACCATGCCGCTGTTATGCAAAACATTTCCATGAACTAATTTCCAGAAAAAGGGGGCAAAGGTAGACTTATTTTTCCCCAGCACACCATTCAATCTGTTTAGATCTTTGCTAAATAAATTATTGAAAAGGCAGGTTTTCCATGTGTTTTTATTCAAGTATATCACATTTATCTGCAGGCAGAGTTTGCATAAAGATATATTTTTTGCCTACTCAAATATGTTGAAAGAGTCAACCATTTCCATAGGGTGCACATACTTTTTCACATTACTGTAAATGCATAACTTAATAGAAAGATGGTTTGTTTTTGCTTCATATACTGACAAATGCTTGTAAAATTTTTCATCTGACCTTTTCCATTACCACACAGGTCAATGTAAGACACGAAGTTAATGCAATAAGGGCCAAACTGGACAATCTGAGTGACTTTCTGATTTCCAAAAGGGTAAGTATTCTGTATTAATAAAAACAAAATAAGAAAGAAGTGCTTTAGAAGTGTCCTCTTTACATGACTATTCTGCTGACATGTACAGTATATATGTGTATTTCATGCTCATTTCTCACAAAACATTGGTCTGCCTTTCCTTTTCTAGTGCTAATTATTTGTTTATATGTATGTTTGTTTAATCCCTTTATCATAAAAAAGGATCTTCATTAAACTGGTGAACATTTACATCCATCCTCCGTGTATCAAAACATTACACAGTTGGCAACCTTGTTTTATTAATTTAAAGGGTTTTGTATGAGTTGATCCAAGTGTCAAACTTCCTATATATAAATGTATATTGTTAATCTTATATATCTCCATAAATACATGAACACCATAATAACTCTGTATACAGTTTGACCTTTTTGATTGCTTACATAGTGAGAGTGTACTGCTGATTCAATAATTTCTTCATTACAAAAAACTGAAGGAAAGTTATAGATTCATAGGAAGGAGATTTGTTTTTGCTTTTTACATATAAACTAAAAAATAACTTATCTTTTTTTAGTCTGAACATGTCTGTTCCCAAATAGAAATATTTGTTATTGAGCAATATGAGAGATGGATCCTCAGGAATAATCAAGGAATTTTACATGCTGAATGTCATTCTGATTGTATTTGTATCATTAAAGACATCTTAACCACGAAAGTAAAGCTTTATATTAAATTAAATAACGGCCCTAACTTGTTTTTTCTGTTACCCAGATAGTCACACGTCCTGTTAACTGATTAGTAACGTTACTGTTTTTTGTAGTATCCATCTTTCCTTTGGCAATTCATTTTCAAAATGCATCAGAGATAAAGCAGATTATCAGATGACTCGAAAAGAAAATTTCACTATATGCAGATGATATGGTACTTTATATATCAGACTCACGAATATCATTGCTATTAGTCCTTAATGCATTAGCAAAATGTCAAAGGACATCTGGACACAAAATTAATTTGAATAAAAGTGTACTTTCTCCACCAAACTCTCTAGCACACCATACTAGACTGGAAATCGTTTTGTTTATTCTGACAAAACGTTTTTTAAGATATCTGGATATGAACATCATAACAAAATACAAATATCTTTTTCAGTACAATTTTGTTTACAGCATGGAAAAAAATCAAAGAAGATGTTAACTTATAAACGGTCTACCCTCCATCCCATTTTAGCTGGGAGAATCAATACTTACAAGATGAACATCTTTCCTAAGCTTCTATTTCTATTTCAGAGCATCCCTGCATACATCAACAAATCTTTCATTTAGAAACCAGGCTCAATGATCACCTGTTTCATTTGGAATTTGAGATGTCCATGCATTTTAAACATAATTGTACAAATACCTATGACAGAAAGTGACATGGCACTACCTATCTTTAAATTTTATTCATTTTACTACTAGGTGGCAAATATACACAGAATAAAGACCAAGAAATTGGTACAAAATAATGAATTTATACCAGCCTGTGGAGCAATGAAAATCAAATCTTTC
Source organism: Erpetoichthys calabaricus (assembly GCF_900747795.2). Taxonomy (NCBI): domain Eukaryota; kingdom Metazoa; phylum Chordata; class Cladistia; order Polypteriformes; family Polypteridae; genus Erpetoichthys; species Erpetoichthys calabaricus. Next base: position 19,721,134 of record NC_041405.2, read on the forward strand.
TGTTCTTCTTTCACCATTACACCAATAGTGCAGTCATCCACCAATCACTCAGAATATGGAACCAATGCAGGACGCATTTCAAGACACAGAAGCTTTTATCTGTTGCTTCTCTAAATGATAATCACCTTTTTCCACCCTCTCAGACCTCTACACAGCATTTAATCTTTGGAAAACTCTTAAGATTAAGACACTTAGAGAACTGTATACAGATAATCTTTTTGCATTTTATGAACAATTACACTTCCCTTCGCTAACCTTATGGTACACTGGGATAAGGACTTTTCAGTTAACATCTCAGAAAGGAGTGGAAGTAACCATACATAGAATAGCCTTCAGCTCTAGATGCACCACGCACTCAATAATTCAACGTAAACTCTTCCATCAGTTTCACTAACTTCTTTCAAAGTTGTCTGAAATGTGTCCAGGACAAGATCCAAGTTACGAGCTTTGCGATCTAGTGCCAGCATCACATGGCCACTTGTTTTTGGAAGGCTCCAAATTAACATCTCTCTCTTATAAAACAAATCTTGGGTCAAGACGTGATATTCTGGGAGATACGTTAATATCCCCCGAGACACGCTAGCTAAGCAAGTGAAAAATAACCTGATTTCCAAAAGACGAAAAGTTAAAGAGATTTCTTTACTATTTTAAGCAAGATTATATTTATATTTCCATCATTTACAGTTTCAATATAACAGCAAAGAAAACAGGGCATGAAGCACAAATGTGGGTAACGCTGCCTGATCAGTTCTTAGTAGCACCCTTTGGCAAGTATCACAGGTTGTAAATGCTTTCTCTATCCAGCTAACAGTCTTTCAGGTCTTATTTAGGGGATTTTCACCAATTCTTTTTGCAAAAGGCTTTTTGTTCTTTAAGATTGTTGGGCCGTCTTGTATGTCCTGCTCTTTTGAAGTCTATTTACAGATTTTTGATGTTTAGGTCAGGAGAGTGTGAAGGCCATGGCATAACCTTCCACTTGTGCTTCTTGAGATAGTCCATTGAGGATTTTGAGGTGTTTTTAGTTTATTAACATATTGTAGAAGCCAGCCACTTTTATCTTTAGCATTTTCAAAGACAGTTTGAGGTTTTCTTTCAGAATTTTCTGGTGTTCAGTTAAATATATTTTTCCTTCTACCACTGAAATGTTCCCAGTACCACTGGCTGCAACACAAGTCAAAGGCATGATCAATTCACTCCCATGCTTCACAGTTGGAGAGGTGTTCTTTTCATGAAATTCTGTACCCTTTGTCTAATTTCTGCAGATTTCTCTGAACAGTAGAACAGTGCACCACCACTCCAGAGTCTGCTAAATCTTCTTGAAGGTTTTTGCAGTCAAACGCAGGTTTTGATTTGCCTTTCCAGCAGTCCTATTCACAATTCTCTCTGAAAGTTTTCTTGGTCTTTAGACCTCAACTTGACCTCCACCATTCCTCTTAACTGTCATTTCTTAATTACATTAAAAATTGAGGAAATGGCTACCAGAAAATCCTTTGCTATCTTGTTGTAGCCTTCTCCTGCTTTGTGAGCATCAATTATTTTGCAGGGGGACCCTTTGATTTAAACCGCAAATATCTGAGGTCTAGTGTTCTCTTTGCTATTGATGTGTGTGGTCTCATCATGCCAAGATAAAAAGAGCTCTCTAATGCCCTCTTAAAGATAAATGTGGATTCCTATGAGTCTGGCAAGGGGCTTTAAAAAATCATAAAATTAATTGTAATCAATCATTCCACTGTAAGGAAAATCATCTACAAGTGTGGGAGATTTTAAATAACTGCTAGTTTCTCCAGGACTGGCCAGTTTAGCGATTTCATCCCAACAGCTGACTGTTTGATACTAAAAGAAGTCTACAATAACCCCAAAATGTCACTGTGCGCTCTGCAGGTAACTCTTGGATTAGTCTTGTCAAAGTGCATGCATCTACAATCAAAAAGAGATTGCATACATTTGACCAGCATGTGAGGTGCTCCAGGAAAAGGCCTTTGCTATCTTAAAAGAACCTTAGAGAAAGACTCCAGTTTGCCTTTATACATCTAGGCAAATACTAGGCCTTCTGTTATAATGTGCTCAGAACAAATGAATCACAGCTAGATCTGTTTGGCCACAGTGACAGTAGACATGTTTGGCACAAACTGAAGGCAGCATTTCAGGAAAAGAACCTCAAACAAACTGTGAAGTATGGGTGTGGAAATGCTGTGCCTTGTGGTCCATTTGCTGTCTCAGGACCCGGGCAGCTTGCATTCTTTGAGTTAACTATGATTTCTTCATCATATCAAAGTGGGCTTGAAGAGAGTGTGAGGCCATCTGTCATAAAGGTGAAGATGAACCAGAAATGGACCTTTCATGTAATATTCTGAAAAACATTACAAAATCTACCAAGGAATTGCTCAAAAGAAAAAATGCTGGGTTATGGTCTTGTCTGGTCAAAGCTATTGAAATGTTGTGGAGAATTTGAAAGAGCGGTACATGAAAGAAAACTAACAAACATCTCGCAGCTAAATGAATTTTGCATCGAAGGGTAGACATACATTTCACTGATTCAATGTCATAGACTGTTTGAAAGATATACAAAACATCCATCCATCCATTATCCAACCCGCTATATTCTAACTACAGGGTCACGGGGGTCTGCTGGAGCCAATCCCAGCCAACACAGGGTGCAAGGCAGGAAACAAACCCTCGGTATGGCGAGCGAACACACACCCACACACCAAGCACAATTTAGACTCGCCAATCCACCTAACCTGCATGTCTCTGGACTGTGGGAGGAAACCGGAGCGCCCGGAGGAAACCCACACAGACACGGAGAGAACATGCAAACTCCACACAGGGAGGACCCGGGAAGCGAACCCGGGTCTCCTAACTGCGAGGCAGCAGTGCTACCCACTACGCCACCGTGATGTAAAACATCTACATGAATTCATTACCAGTTAAGGGGGCAGAGGTAGACTTATTTTTCCCCAGCACACCATTCAATCTATTTAGATCTTTGTTGGAAAAATTATTGAAAAGGCAATTTTTCTATGTGTTTTTTTTCAAGTATATCACATTTATCTGCAGGCAGAGTTTGCATGAAGATCTACTGTTTGCCAACTCAAATATTTAAAAAGAGTCAACCATTTCCATAGGGTGCACATACTTTTTCACATCACTGTAAATGCATACATTAAAAGAAAGATGGTTTGTTTTTGCTTCATATACTGACAAATGCTTGTAAAATTTTTCATCTGACCTTTTCCATTACCACACAGGTCAATGTAAGATTCAAACTTAATGCAATAAGGGCCAAACTGGACAATCTGAATGACTTTCTGATTTCTGAAACGGTAAGTATTCTGTATTAATAAAAACAAAATAAGAAAAAAGTGCTTTAGAAGTGTCCTCTTTACATGACGAATCTGCTGACATGTACAGTATATATGTGTATTTCATGCTCATTTCTCACAAAACATTGGTCTTCCTTTCCTTTTCTAGTGCTAATTATTTGTTTATATGTATGTTTGTTTAATCCCATTATCAGCAAAAAGGATCTTCATTAAACTGGTGAACATTTACATCCATCCTTCATGTATCAAAACATTACACAGTTGGCAACCTTGTTTTGTTAATTTAAAGGGTTTTGCATGAGCTGATCCAAGTGTCAGACTTCCTATATATAAATGTATATTGTTTAATCTTATTTATCTCCATAAATACATGAACACCATAATAACTCTGTATACAGTTTGACCCTTTTGATTGCTTACATAGTAAGAGTGTACTGCTGATTCAATAATGCCTACATTGCAATAAACCAAAGGAAAGTTATAGATTCATAGGAAGGAGGTTTGTTTTTGCTTTTTACATATAAACTAAAAAATAATTTATCTCTTTTGAGTCCCAACATGTCTGTTCCCACATAGGAAAAATTGTTATTGAGCAGTATGAGAGATGGAGCCTCTGGAATAATCAAGGAATTTTACATGTTGAATGTCATTCTGATTGTATTTGTATCATTAAAGACATCTTAACCACGAAAGAAAAACTTTATATTAAATTAAATAACGGCCCTAACTTGTTTTTTCTGTTACCCAGATAGTCACACGTCCTGTTAACTGATTAGTAACGTTACTGTTTTTTGTAGTATCCATCTTTCCTTTGGCAATTCATTTTCAAAATGCATCAGAGATAAAGCGGATTATCAGATGACTCGAACAGAAAATTTCACTATATGCAGATGATATGATACTTTATATATCAGACCTACGAATATCATTGCTGTTAGTTCTTAATGCATTAGCAAAATGTCAAAGGACATCTGGACACAAAATTAATTTGAATAAAAGTGTACTTTCTCCAGGAAACTCTCTAGCACTCCATACCAGACTGGACATCTATTTGTTTATTCTATCAAAACATTTTTTAAGATATCTGGATATGAACATCATAACAAAATACAAATATCTTTTTCAGTACAATTTTGTTTACAGCATGGAAGAAAATCAAACAAGATGTTAACTTATAAACGGTCTACCCTCCATCCCATTTTAGCAGGGAGAATCAATACTTACAAGATGAACATCTTTCCTAAGCTTCTATTTCTATTCTAGAGCATCCCTGCATACATCAACAAATCTTTCATTAAGAAACCCGGCTCAATGATCACCTGTTTCATCTGGAATTTGAGATGTCCATGCATTTTAAACATAATTGTACAAATACCTATGACAGAAAGTGACATGGCACTACCTATCTTTAAATTTTATTCATTTTACTACTGGGTGGCAAATATACACAGAATAAAGACCAGGAAATTGGTTCAAAATAATAAATTTATACCAGACTGTGGAGCAATGAAAATCAAATCTTTCTGTTCTTCTTTCACCATTACACCAATAGTGCAGTCATCCGCCAATCACTCAGAATATGGAACCAATGCAGGACGCATTTCAAGACACAGAAGCTTTTATCTGTTGCTTCTCTAAATGATAATCACCTTTTTCCACCCTCTCAGACCTCTACACAGCATTTAATCTTTGGAAAACTCTTAAGATTAAGACACTTAGATAACTGTATACAGATAATCTTTTTGCATTTTATGAACAATTACACTTCCCTTCGCTAACCTTATGGTACACTGGGATAAGGACGTTTCAGTTAACATCTCAGAAAGGAGTGGAAGTAACCGTACATAGAATAGCCTTCAGCTCTATATGCACCACGCACTCAATAATTCAACGTAAACTCTTCCATCAGTTTCACTAACTTCTTTCAAAGTTGTCTGAAATGTGTCCAGGACAAGATCCAAGTTACGAGCTTTGCCATCTAGTGCCAGCATCACATGGCTACTTGTTTTTGGAAGGTTCCAAATTAACATCTCTCTCTTATAAAACAAATCTTGGGTCAAGACGTGATATTCTGGGAGATACGTTAATGTCCCCTGAGACAAGCTAGCTAAGCAAGTGAAAAATAACCTGATTTCCAAAAGACGAAAAGTTAAAGAGATTTCTTTACTATTTTAAGCAAGATTATATTTATATTTCCATCATTTACAGTTTCAATATAACAACAAAGAAAACAGGGCATGAAGCACAAATGTGGGTAACGCTGCCTGATCAGTTCTTAGTAGCACCCTTTGGCAAGTATCACAAGTTGTAAATGCTTTCTCTATCCAGCTGAGAGTCTTTCAGGTCTTATTTAGGGGATTTTCACCAATTCTTTTTTGCAAAAGGCTTTTTGCTCTTTATGATTGTTGGGCCGTCTTGTATGTCCTGCTCTTTTGAAGTCTATTTACAGATTTTTGATGTTTAGGTCAGGAGAGTGTGAAGGCCATGGCATAACCTTCCACTTGTGCTTCTTGAGATAGTCCATTGAGGATTTTGAGGTGTTTTTAGTTTATTAACATATTGTAGAAGCCAGCCACTTTTATCTTTAGCATTTTCAAAGACAGTTTGAGGTTTTCTTTCAGAATTTTCTGGTGTTCAGTTGAATATATTTTTCCTTCTACCACTGAAATGTTCCCAGTACCACTGGCTGCAACACAAGTCAAAGGCATGATCAATTCACTCCCATGCTTCACAGTTGGAGAGGTGTTCTTTTCATGAAATTCTGTACCCTTTGTCTAATTTCTGCCGGTGTCTCTGCACAGTAGAACAGTGCACCACCACTCCAGAGTCTGCTAAATCTTCTTGAAGGTTTTTGCAGTCAAATGCGGGTTTTTTTTTGCCTTTCCAGCAGTCCTATTCACAATTCTCTCTGAAAGTTTTCTTGGTCTTTAGAACTCAACTTGACCTCCACCATTCCTCTTAACTGTCATTTCTTAATTACATTAAAAATTGAGGAAATGGCTACCAGAAAATCCTTTGCTATCTTGTTGTAGCCTTCTCCTGCTTTGTGAGCATCAAATATTTTGCAGGGGTACCCTTTGATTTAAACCGCAAATATCTGAGGTCTAGTGTTCTCTTTGCTATTGATGTGTGTGGTCTCATCATGCCAAGATAAAAAGAGCTCTCTAATGCCCTCTTAAACATAAATGTGGATTCCTATGAGTCTAGCAAGGGGCTTTAAAAAATCATCAAATTAATTGTAATCAATCATTCCACTGTAAGGAAAATCATCTACAAGTGTGGTAGATTTTAAATAACTGCTAGTTTCTCCAGGACTGGCCAGTTTAGCGATTTCATCCCAACAGCTGACTGTTTGATACTAAAAGAAGTCTACAATAACCCCAAAATGTCACAGTACGCTCTGCAGATAACCCTTGGAATAGTCTTGTCAAAGTGCATGCATCTACAATCAAAAAGAGATTGCATACATTTGACCAGCATGTGAGGTGTTCCAGGAAAAGGCCTTTGCTATCTTAAAAGAACCTTAGAGAAAGACTCCATTTTGCCATTATACATCTAGGCAAATACTAGGCCTTCTGTTATAATGTGCTCAGAACAAATGAATCACAGCTAGATCTGTTTGGCCACAGTGGCAGTAGACATGTTTGGCACAAATTGAAGGCAGCATTTCAGGAAAAGAACCTCAAACCAACTGTGAAGTATGGGGGTGGAAATGCTGTGCCTTGTGGTCCTTTTGCCGTCTCAGGACCCGGGCAGCTTGCATTCTTTGAGTTAACTATGATTTCTTCATCATATCAAAGTGGGCTTGAGGAGAGTGTGAGGCCATCTGTCATAAAGGTGAAGATGAACCAGAAATGGACCTTTCATGTAATATTCTGAAAAACATTACGAAATCTACCAAGGAATTGCTCAAAAAAAAAAATGCTGGGTTATGGTCTTGTCTGGTCAAAGCTATTGAAATGTTGTGGAGAATTTGAAAGAGCGGTACATGAAAGAAAACTAACAAACATCTCGCAGCTAAATGAATTTTGCATCGAAGGGTGGACATACATTTCACTGATTCAATGTCATAGACTGTTTGAAAGATATGCAAAACATCCATCCATCCATTATCCAACCTGCTATATTCTAACTACAGGGTCACGGGGGTCTGCTGGAGCCAATCCCAGCCAACACAGGGTGCAAGGCAGGAAACAAACCCTCGGTATGGCGAGCGAACACACACCCACACACCAAGCACAATTTAGACTTGCCAATCCACCTAACCTGCATGTCTCTGGACTGTGGGAGGAAACCGGAGCGCCCGGAGGAAACCCACACAGACACGGAGAGAACATGCAAACTCCACGCAGGGAGGACCCGGGAAGCGAACCCGGGTCTCCTAACTGCGAGGCAGCAGTGCTACCCACTATGCCACCGTGATGTAAAACATCTACATGAATTCATTACCAGTTAAGGGGGCAAAGGTAGAGTTATATTTCCCCAGCACACCATTCAATCTATTTAGATCTTTGTTAAATAAATTATTGAAATGGCAGGTATTCCATGTGTTTTTATTCAAGTATATCACATTTATCTGCAGGCAGAGTTTGCATGAAGATCTACTGTTTGCCAACTCAAATATTTTGAAAGAGTCAACCATTTCCATAGGGTGCACATACTTTTTCACATCACTGTAAATGCATAACTTAATAGAAAGATGGTTTGTTTTTGCTTCATATACTGACAAATGCTTCTAAAATTTTTATCTGACCTTTTCCATTACCACACAGATCAATGTAAGATACAAAGTTCATGCAATAAAGGCCAAACTGGACAATCTGAGTGACTTTCTGATTTCCAAAAGGGTAAGTATTCTGTATTAATAAAGACAAAATAAGAAAGAAGTGCTTTAGAAGTGTCCTCTTTACATGACTAATCTGCTGACATGTATATATGTGTATTTCATGCTCATTTCTCACAAAACATTGGTCTGCCTTTCCTTTTCTAGTGCTAATTATTTGTTTATATGTATGTTTGTTTAATCCCATTATCAGCAAAAAGGATCTTCATTAAACTGGTTAACATTTACATCCATCCTTCATGTACCAAAACATTACACAGTTGGCAACCTTGTTTTGTTAATTTAAAGGGTTTTTTATGAGCTGATCCAAGTGTCAAACTTCCTATATATAAATGTATATTGTTTAATCTTATATATCTCCATAAATACATGAACACCATAATAACTCTGTATACAGTTTGACCCTTTTGATTGTTTACATAGTAAGAGTGTACTGCTGATTCAATAATGCCTACATTGCAATAAACCAAAGGAAAGTTATATATTCGTAGGAAGGAGGTTTGTTTTTGCTTTTTACATATAAACTAAAAAATAATTTATCTTTTTTGATTCTCAACATGTCTGTTCCCAAATAGGAAAAATTGTTATTGAGCAGTATGAGAGATGGAGCCTCAGGAATAATCAAGGAATTTTACATGTTGAATGATATTCTGATTGTATTTGTATCATTAAAGACATCTTAACCACAAAAGAAAAACTTTATATTAAATTAAATAACGGCCCTAACTTGTTTTTTCTGTTACCCAGATAGTCACACGTCCTGTTAACTGATTAGTAACGTCATTGTTTTCTGCAGTATCCATTTATCCTTTGGCGATTCATTTTCAAAATGCATCAGAGATAAAGCGGATTATCAGATGACTCGAAAAGAAAATTTCACTATATGCAGATGATATGATACTTTATATATCAGACTCATGAATATCATTGCTGTTAGTCCTTAATGCATTAGCAAAATGTCAAAGGACATCTGGACACAAAATTAATTTGAATAAAAGTGTGCTTTCTCCAGCAAACTCTCTAGCACACCATACTAGACTGGACATCTATTTGTTTATTCTATCAAAACGTTTTTTAAGATACCTGGATATGAACATCATAACAAAATACAAAGAAATTTTTTAATACAATTTTGTTTACAGCATGGAAAAAAATCAAACAAGATGTTAACTTATAAACGGTCTACCCTCCATCCCATTTTAGCAGGGAGAATCAATACTTACAAGATGAACATCTTTCCTAAGCTTCTATTTCTATTCTATAGCATCCCTGCATACATCAACAAATCTTTCATTAAGAAACCAGGCTCAATGATCACCTGTTTCATCTGGAATTTGAGATGTCCATGCATTTTAAACATAATTGTACAAATACCTATGACAGAAAGTGACATGGCACTACCTATCTTTAAATTTTATTTATTTTACTACTGGGTTGCAAATATATACAATAAAGACCAGGACATTTGTACAAAATAATGATTTTATACCCGCTTGTTCACCAAATTAACATCTCTCTCTTATAAAAGAAATCTTGGGTCGAGACGTGATATTCTGGGAGATACGTTAATGTCCCCTGAGACAAGCTAGCTAAGCAAGTGAAAAATAACCTGATTTCCAAAAGACAAAAAGTTAAAGAGATTTCTTTAGTATTTTAAACAAGATTATATTTATTTTTCCATCATTTACAGTTTCAATATAACAACAAAGAAAACAGGGCATGAAGCACAAATGTGGGTAACGCTGCCTGATTAGTTCTTAGTAGCACCCTTTGGCAAGTATCACAAGTTGTAAATGCTTTCTCTATCCAGCTGAGAGTCTTTCAGGTCTTATTTAGGGGATTTTCACCAATTCTTTTTGCAAAAGGCTTTTTGTTCTTTAAGATTGTTGGGCCGTCTTGTATGTCCTGCTCTTTTGAAGTCTATTTACAGATTTTTGATGTTTAGGTCAGGAGAGTGTGAAGGCCATGGCATAACCTTCCACTTGTGCTTCTTGAGATAGTCCATTGAGGATTTTGAGGTGTTTTTAGTTTATTATCCTATTGTAGAAGCCAGCCACTTTTATCTTTAGCATTTTCAAAGACAGTTTGAGGTTTTCCTTCAGAATTTTCTGGTGTTCAGTTGAATATATTTTTCCTTCTACCACTGAAATGTTCCCAGTACCACTGGCTGTAACACAAGTCAAAGGCATGATCAATTCACTCCCATGCTTCACAGTTGGAGAGGTGTTCTTTTCATGAAATTCTGTACCCTTTGTCTAATTTCTGCCGGTGTCTCTGCACAGTAGAACAGTGCACCACCACTCCAGAGTCTGCTAAATCTTCTTGAAGGTTTTTGCAGTCAAATGCGGGTTTTGATTTGCCTTTCCAGCAGTCCTATTGACAATTCTCTCTGAAACCTTTCTTGGTCTTTAGACCCCAACTTGACCTCCACCATTCCTCTTAACTGTCATTTCTTAATTACATTAAGAAATGAGGAAATGGCTACCAGAAAATCCTTTCCTATCTTGTTGTAGCCTTCTCCTGCTTTGTGAACATCAATTATTTTGCAGGGGGACCCTTTGTTTTAAACCGCAAATATCTGAGGTCTAGTGTTCTCTTTGCTATTGATGTGTGTGGTGTCACTGTGCGCTCTGCAGGTAACTCTTGGATTAGTCTTGTCAAAGTGCATGCATCTACAATCAAAAAGAGATTGCATACATTTGACCAGCATGTGAGGTGCTCCAGGAAAAGGCCTTTGCTATCTTAAAAGAACCTTAGAGAAAGACTCCAATTTGACATTGTACATCTAGGCAAATACTAGGCCTTCTGTTATAATGTGCTCAGAACAAATGAATCACAGCTAGATCTGTTTGGCCACAGTGACAGTAGACATGTTTGGCACAAATTGAAGGCAGCATTTCAGGAAAAGAACCTCAAACCAACTGTGAAGTATGGAGGTGGAAATGCTGTGCCTTGTGGTCCATTTGCTGTATCATGACCCGGGCAGCTTACATTCTTTGAGTTAACTATGATTTCTTCATCATATCAAAGTGGGCTTGAGGAGAGTGTGAGGCCATCTGTCATAAAGGTGAAGATGAACCAGAAATGGACCTTTCATGTAATATTCTGAAAAACATTACAAAATCTACCAAGGAATTGCTCAAAAGAAAAAATGCTGGGTTATGCTCTTGTCTGGTCAAAGCTATTGAAATGTTGTGGAGAATTTGAAAGAGCGGTACATGAAAGAAAACTAACAAACATCTCGCAGCTAAATGAATTTTGCATCGAAGGGTAGACATACATTTCACTGATTCAATGTCATAGACTGTTTGGAAGATATACAAAACATCCATCCATCCATTATCCAACCCGCTATATTCTAACTACAGGGTCACGGGGGTCTGCTGGAGCCAATCCCAGCCAACACAGGGTGCAAGGCAGGAAACAAACCCTCGGTATGGCGAGCGAACACACACCCACACACCAAGCACAATTTAGACTCGCCAATCCACCTAACCTGCATGTCTCTGGACTGTGGGAGGAAACCAGAGCACCCGGAGGAAACCCACACAGACATGGAGAGAACATGCAAACTCCACCCAGGGAGGACCCGGGAAGCGAACCCGGGTCTCCTAACTGTGAGGCAGCAGTGCTACCCACTATGCCACCGTGATACAAAACATCTACATGAATTCATTACCAGTTAAGGGGGCAAAGGTAGACTTATATTTCCCCAGCACACCATTCAATTTATTTAGGTCTTTGTTTGAAAAATTATTGAAAAGGCAATTTTTCTATGTGTTTTTATTCAAGTATATCACATTTATCTGCAGGCAGACTTTGCATGAATATCTATAGTTTGCCAACTCAAATATTTTGAAAGAGTCAGTCTTTTCCATAGGGTGCACATACTTTTTCACATTACTGTAAATGCATAACTTAATAGAAAGATGGTTTGTTTTTGCTTCATATACTGACAAATGCTTCTAAAATTTTTCATCTGACCTTTTCCATTACCACACAGATCAATGTAAGATACAAAGTTAATGCAATAAGGGCCAAACTGGACAATCTGAGTGACTTTCTGATTTCTGAAAGGGTAAGTATTCTGTATTAATAAAGACAAAATAAGAAAGAAGTGCTTTAGAAGTGTCCTCTTTACATGACGAATCTGCTGACATGTATATATGTGTATTTCATGCTCATTTCTCACAAAACATTGGTCTGCCTTTCCTTTTCTAGTGCTAATTATTTGTTTATACGTATGTTTGTTTAATCCCATTATCAGCAAAAAGGATCTTCATTAAACTGGTGAACATTTACATCCATCCTCCGTGTATCAAAACATTACACAGTTGGCAACCTTGTTTTGTTAATTTAAAGGGTTTTTCATGAGCTGATCCAAGTGTCAGACTTCCTATATATAAATGTAAATTGTTTAATATTATTTATCTCCATAAATACATCCATCCATCCATTGTCCAACCCGCTGAATCCGAACACAGGGTCACGGGGGTCTACCGGAGCCAATCCCAGCCAACACAGGGCACAAGGCAGGAAACAATCCTGGGCAGGGTGCCAACCCACCGCAGGACCCCATAAATACATGAACACCATAATAACTCTGTATACAGTTTGACCTTTTTGATTGTTTACATAGTAAGAGTGTACTGCTGATTCAATAATTTCTTCATTGCACAAAACCAAAGGAAAGTTATAGATTCATAGGAAGGAGGTTTGTTTTTGCGTTTTACATATAAACTAAAAAATAACTTATCTTTGTTGAGTCTCAACATGTCTGTTCCCACATAGGAAAAATTATTATTGAGCAATATGAGAGATGGAGCCTCTGGAATAATCAAGGAATTTTACATGCTTAATGACATTCTGATTGTATTTGTATCATTAAAGACATCTTAACCACAAAAGAAAAGCTTTATATTAAATTAAATAACGGCCCTAACTTCTTTTTTTTCTGTTACCCAGATAGTCACACGTCCTGTTAACTGATTAGTAACATCACTGTTTTTTACAGTATCCATTGGCTATTTATTTTCCGACCCACTGAATCCAAACACAGGGTCACGGGGGTCTGGTGGAGCCAATCCCAGTCATCACACAGCGCAAGGCAGGAAACCAACCCTGGGCAGGGCGAGCACACACACACACACACACACTAGGGACAATTTATGATCGCCAATGCACGTAACCTGCATGTCTTTGGACTGCGTGAGGAAACCGGAGCACCTGGAGGAAATTCACGCAGACATGCAAACTCCACGGAGGGAGGACCCGCGAAGTGAACTCGGGTCTCCTAACTGTGAGGCAGCAGCGCTAACCACTGCGCCACCATGCCACCGTTATGCAAAACATCTACATGAATTAATTTCCCGAAAAAGGGGGCAAAGGTAGACTTATATTTCCCCAGCACACCATTCAATCTATTTACAGTAGATCTTTGTTAAATAAATTATTGAAAAGGCAGGTTTTCCATGTGTTTTTATTCAAGTATATCACATTTATCTGCAGGCACAGTTTGCATGAATATCTACTGTTTGCCTACTCAAATATTTTGAAAGAGTCAACAATTTCCATAGGCTGCACATACTTTTTCACATTTCTGTAAATGCATAACTTAATAGAAAGATGGTTTGTTTTTGCTTCATATACTGACAAATGCTTGTAAAATTTTTCATCTGACCTTTTCCATTACCACACAGATCAATGTAAGATACGAATTTAATGCAATAAGGGCCAAACTGGACAATCTGAGTGACTTTCTGATTTCTGAAATGGTAAGTATTCTGTATTAATAAAAACAAAATAAGAAAGAAGTGCTTTAGAAGTGTTCTCTTTACATGACTATTCTGCTGACATGTATATATGTGTATTTCATGCTCATTTCTCACAAAACATTGGTCTTCCTTTCCTATTCTAGTGTTAATTATTTGTTTATATGTATGTTTGTTTAATCCCATTATCAGCAAAAAGGATCTTCATTAAACTGGTGAACATTTACATCCATCCTTCGTGTATAGAAACATTACACAGTTGGCAACCTTGTTTTGTTAATTTAAAGGGTTTTGTATGAGCTGATCCAAGTGTCAGACTTCCTATATATAAATGTATATTGTTTAATCTTATATATCTCCATAAACACATGAACACCATAATAACTCTGTATACAGTTTGACCTTTTTGATTGCTTACATAGTAAGAGTGTACTGCTGATTCAATAATGCCTACATTGCAATAAACCAAAGGAAAGTTATAGATTCATAGGAAGGAGGTTTGTTTTTCATTTTTACATATAAACTAAAAAATAATTTATCTTTTTTTACTCTGAACATGTCTGTTCCCAAATAGAAATATTTGTTATTGAGCAATATAAGAGATGGAGCCTCAGGAATAATCAAGGAATTTTACATGCTGAATGACATTCTGGGCGGCACGGTGGCGCAGTGGTAGCGCTGTTGCCTCGCAGTTAGGAGACCCGGGTTCGCTTCCCGGGTCCTCCATGCGTGGAGTTTGCATGTTCTCCCCGTGTCTGCGTGGGTTTCCTCCGGGCGCTCCGGTTTCCTCCCACAGTCCAAAGACATGCAGGTTAGGTGGATTGGCGATTATAAATTGGCCCTAGTGTGTGCTTGGTGTGTGGGTGTGTTTGTGTGTGTCCTGCGGTGGGTTGGCACCCTGCCCGGGATTGGTTCCCTGCCTTGTTGGCTGGGATTGGCTCCAGCAGACCCTGTGTTTGGATTCAGCGGGTTGGAAAATGGATGGATGGATGGATGGATGGTACTTTATATATCAGACTCATGAATATCATTGCTGTTAGTCCTTAATGCATTAGCAAAATGTCAAAGGACATCTGGACACAAAATTAATTTGAATAAAAGTGTACTTTCTCCAGCAAACTCTCTAGCACACCATACTAGACTGGACATCTATTTGTTTATTCTATCAAAACGTTTTTTAAGATATCTGGATATGAACATCATAACAAAATACAAAGATCTTTTTCAACACAATTTTGATTACAGCATGGAAAAAAATCAAACAAGATGTTAACAAATAAACGGTCTACCCTCCATCCCATTTTAGCTGGGAGAATCAATACTATCAAGATGAACATCTTTCCTAAGCTTCTATTTCTATTCTAGAGCATCCCTGCATACATCAACAAATCTTTCATTAAGAAACCAGGCTCAATGATCACCTGTTTCATCTGGAATTTGAGATGTCCATGCATTTTAAACATAATTGTACAAATACCTATGACAGAAAGTGACATGGCACTACCTATCTTTAAATTTTATTTATTTTACTACTGGGTTGCAAATATATACAATAAAGACCAGGACATTTGTACAAAATAATGAATTTATACCCGCTTGTTCACCAAATTAACATCTCTCTCTTATAAAACAAATCTTGGGTCGAGACGTGATATTCTTGGAGATACGTTAATGTCCCCTGAGACAAGCTAGCTAAGCAAGTGAAAAATAACCTGATTTCCAAAAGACAAAAAGTTAAAGAGATTTCTTTAGTATTTTAAACAAGATTATATTTATATTTCCATCATTTACAGTTTCAATATAACAGCAAAGAAAACAGGGCATGAAGCACAAATGTGGGTAACGCTGCCTGATCAGTTCTTAGTAGCACCCTTTGGCAAGTATCACAAGTTGTAAATGCTTTCTCTATCCAGCTAAGAGTCTTTCAGGTCTTATTTAGGGGATTTTCACCAATTCTTTTTTGCAAAAGGCTTTTTCTTCTTTAAGATTGTTGGGCCGTCTTGTATGTCCTGCTCTTTTGAAGTCTATTTACAGATTTTTGATGTTTAGGTTAGGAGAGTTTGAAGGCCATGGCATAACCTTCCACTTGTGCTTCTTGAGATAGTCCATTGAGGATTTTGAGGTGTTTTTAGTTTATTATCCTATTGTAGAAGTCATCCACTTTTATCTTTAGCATTTTCAAAGACAGTTTGAGGTTTTCTTCCAGACTTTTCTGGTTTTCAGTTGAATATATATTTCCTTCTACCACTGAAATGTTCCCAATACCACTGGCTGTAACACAAGCCAATAGCATGATCAATTCACTCCCATGCTTAACAGTTGGAGAGGTGTTCGTTTCATGAAATTCTGTACCCTTTGTCTAATTTCTGCAGATGTCTCTGCACAGTAGAACAGTGCACCACCACTCCAGAGTCTGCTAAGTCTTCTTGAAGGTTTTTTGCAGTCAAACGCGGGTTTTGATTTGCCTTTCCAGCAGTCCTATTGACAATTCTCTCTGAAAGTTTTCTTGGTCTTTACACCCCAACTTGACCTCCACCATTCCTCTTAACTGCCATTTCTTATTTACATTAAAAACTGTGGAAATGGCTACCAGAAAATTGTTTGCTATCTTGTTATAATATTCTCCTGCTTTGTGAGCATCAATTATTTTATTTTTCAGATTGCTAGGCAGCTGCTTAGATGAGCCCAGGGCTGCTGATTGTTGGGTAAAGGTTTGAGGAGTCAGAGAATTTATACATCTTTGTATTTTCTGGGCTTTTCTAATGATGATTGTGAACAAGCTATAGCTCTAACAATCTAATTAAGGTCTGAGACCTTGGAAAAAGTTGCCTGAGACCTCAGATCTCTTGGGAAGCCCATACTTTTTGTATGATGCCCCCTTTCTTTTTTCATTCTACCATTGTACAAAATAAAAATAAAGCACTAATTTTGCTTACAATTCTGAAAACTTTATGCATTTTAGAGACTCATTCATCTTGTACTCACTTAACAATAACAGAAATTTTGACCAGGATTGCCCTAACATTTGCATGCCACAGTGTATTATTTCCACAAGTTAATGTCTTGTGGAAACATGAGCAGCATGTTATTTACTCCATATGAATCCAAGTCACCAGCACTTCATTGTTTCCTATGTTGTTTCTTGATAATGATTTTCACCCACACACACCTGGAGGTTTGCCACCTGTCTCTTATAATATGGGACTGTTGTGTATTCAAACATAAAATGCTGCCTATCATATTGAATCGATAAGGAGCGCAATTTGTTCCTTATTTTCATACATAATCTTCCATAAGTACAGTAGCTCTTCAAAGCGCAGAGATTAACATGAGAACAATTAAATCAAACAAGTTATACTAGCGTAGTGAATGAGTTTCATTTTCATGTCATACTAATGTTGCAGAATGACAAGCACTGTGCTCAGATTACACATCAGCGTCATCCTTGCCATTATGCTGCATTCACATATTGACCAAAAAAAATCAAGCAGCATAGCAGAACATTCAGAACAAGATACTACATGCAGTATAAACATTAGTATGGTGATGTCTGCTAACCCAAGTCCACCTGTGAAAGAGACTGTTGAGGTTCAGGTCTGAATAGGAGACAGACTGTCAATGGGTCTGCCTTGTCCCTGGCAATGAATATGTCTGCTGTGGAGTTTTTTCGGTTTCCCATGTAGGGATATCTTACTTGAAACAGCATGTTGTAGGTACTACCCATGTCTGAGCAGCTAAAATGCAGAGGGCAGAGAATGAAATCAATCGATTCCTTATTTGTAATGCACATATCCCCCCAAAGCATACTGTATATGGTATGTTGTTGTTTAATTAATTGTATGTAACCTACTGCAGCCTACATTAGGCTATATTATACTGTCTGTAATTAGTGTGTCTAGGCAGTAATCCGTTCAAATTGATCATAAAAACAGCAAATTGATCATGCAAGGTAGCTAGACTTATTTTATAATTCATAAATGATTCATTCTAAGACAATAAGCAATTTAAAACATCTAAATAAATAATTCTATCATGATACATTTTTAAAAGTTTTTAATTTAAAAGTCATTTTAATAAATGACTCCACCTCGGCAGGTAACAGCTGCGGAATTGACTTCTGTGTATCAGAACATGAGATGACCCATGATTTTATGTTTCTGTTTTTAATATTTAATTTTTGTGTTATTGCTACCACTTTTGGCAACATCGGGGGGTGTTTGGTATTTTTTGTTTCCGATGTACATAACTTCGATAAACTAATTGAAATAATTTAATATGCATATGCAAGTGATTATTAAAACTGTTTTGCATTACAAATTAATCAGTAAGTTATTTCCACTTTACAGAAAAATATCAATATGTTTGAAGGAAATATAATAAATTACGATTACAGTTTTTTTTACAATTGTTTTCAGACCTGTCTCAATACCATATTCACTTTATCAAAACTCTTCACACACTGTGCTTTACAAAACACACCAGAGTATATCAGTTAGCACTTTGTGCAAAATGTTCTTCAACCACCAAAACAATTCATTCTTCACCCAAAAATGATTTGTTCTTCTATAGCTATAGCATATGTCCCCTCCTATAAGACCACTGTGTCACTCATTGTACAATCAACTAAAAAACAAACAAACCGAAGCATCACAAAATTCATTTATTATGTGTTTCCGTGTCCTGTTTTTCCAAAGTTTAGTGTTGCATTGCAAAATAAAAAAAAAAAGTATGACACCTCTTACATTAGGTCACATCTTGTACATATTTATTCATGTTCTGTACAACAAGTGAAAACACAACACATGAAAATACCAGTAGAAATCTACTGTAACTCTCATCATCAGCCGTCCTGTCCTCTGCATTTGGCCAAAGATTTTCATCAGAATCGCTCTGAATGTTAACTTTAGCCATAAACCATGCAAAAAATCTCTTAGTGTGCCTTATCCAGCCCTGGATGCCCATACACTCAGCAATCATTGCATCTAAATGTAACATCTGGTCACTGTCATATACCTTCCATCTCCAAGTAGAAAAATATTCTTCAGTGGGATTGAGGAAATGAAAGAATGGTGGCAGAAATAATGACACTATCCTAGAATGGGCTTTGCAATAAGCCATTCTGTGCCATGTCGAAAATGATGAAAGGCCAAGCTGTCCCATAAAATCAAAAAGTTTGGTAAATTTTGCCTCTCTTGCTTTCTTTCTGCTGAAAGCCTGCAGTTCATCAAGAAAAGCAGTAAGGCATGCTGTATTGTATTTGTCCAATGGTGAGCTTATGCAGCTGCAATTAATCACCAGATATTGCAGTACACATGGTGATGTTTGCCTACAAATCCAGACTATCTATGCTACTGTGGATCTAGGCAATGTTGGTTGAACCCTCAGTCTTGCTTGCCTCAGGGATAGACAATGATTTACCAGATGATCGTTTTTTGTAGCTCCGATTTCATCAGGCACAACTGTTCTTCAACTTGTGTTCTTCTTCCTCTGCCTCTGGGTACATCTGTTTTTCTCATATTGTCTAAAGAAACCAAATTCCGACCCAAACATGGCCTCTTTTATACATGTGGTACACAAACAAAAAACCTGGGTAGGTCTTTAGCTGAAATGACAACCAGATGTTTCAGTAAGTGAACCAACTACATTGCATGAAGTGATAGTCCATGATTCACATATGCAGCAGTATTAGTGGAAATTCTCTACAGCGACAAATACAACATCAACCTACCTATATACGTATGTGCACATTTCAGTGCAAATATGACCATTTTTGTATAGATGGTAACAATGCTACAAAGTAGGAAACTTTTGCTAAAATCAGAATGATCTCTTTATTGTGAATTGGGGCCACACAACTTCCCACACACCCAAACAGACCAGACACAGGCACAAGTCTCGGCACAACGCAGGCTTTATTCAGCTCTGAAGAATGTTTCCCAAATTTCTCACCTCTCCAACACATTACAAAGCACTATTAAATACAGCACTATCTGTCTGTCCTTCTGCCTCCACTCCTCCTCCAGGAAGCTTTGTTCACCTGACCCCTTGAATGAAGGGAGGTGGCTCCTTATACTCAGAATCCCAGGAGTACTTTCGTTGCCCCACAATTGAGACCTGGGATGGCTCAGCAATTCCTGCAGTGCGCCCCAGGAACCCAACAGGGCTGAACAGACAAATACCAATTCCCATACAGTCCTGTGGGAATCCGAGGCACCATTGCAACCCAGAGGGTCTGCCATGTAGCAGATGGGGGGAGATAGCACCCTTCACAAGCCATCTGCCCCTGTCCTTTCTGTAAGGAGGTGTCCTGGCCAGAAAAAAATGGCATCCATCCCTCACACTACCTATTTCAAGTGTATGTATAGTTAAATTTCTGTCAAAATACAGCATATTTCTATTTACTGAGAACTACTGTAAATTTTGTTTGGTTTCTTTCAACTGAAAGTTAACTGTTTGGAACAGAATGTCTCAATGTCTGAAAAAATTGCTGTAGTTGAATAGAATTTTGCTGGGGTTGAGCAAGTCTGAAAACAATTGTAAAAAATTAATATGCAGTTAGTTTCAATTAAATATTTTAATCATAATTACATTTTTTAAATGGACAGCAACCCTAATTTTTTTAATGCACTCCACTTGACAATTTAAAGTCTACAGAATAACATTTTCCCACACATATAACCAACATGCATTAATATTACTCTACAATAACTCATCTTCAGTATAATAAAATAAAATACAAATCTGAGCGTCAGTGTTCTACTGAAGAATGATCTGGACAGGAGTCAGTTCTATTAAATGCTCTCTCCTGAATCTTGTAAAGAACTAACAGTAAGGACAGCTCAGAGATAATATAGCATTTTAGCAGTACAATGAAACATAGAATTACTGACATGCAGTAATTCTTCAATTAGAGTACACCCCCAAAATTCACAGGGGTTACGTTCCTAGAGGACCTGTGAATTATGAAAAACCATGAATTTTGGATGTGGTTAAAAAAAATGCCTATTTTTATAATTTAAACCCTAAATATGCCCCCAAAACACTTTAATTTAATTTCAAACTCAGTTTAATATATTACCTAAAACAAACAATGTAAAGGTAAACCTGTATACTGTACTGCTATGTCTCCTGCTGTGCTAGAATGTAAAATACCGATGTTACCGCTATATGTACTGTAATTCATGCAAGCGTGTTTTCATTGCCAGAAGCCTTAGACGGTGTTAGGCATTTCAGCGGCATCTTGGGGCTTTAACCCTTAAACTGCCACATACTTGGGGGTTAATGCATCCCCGGACGCCAAATTCTTTTTTGCTGCACTTTAAGTAAATGTCACAATTCACAAAGAAAAAGTGAAATTTTAATAGAACACATTTTTTTCATGCAAAGAGCATCACAATTACTGCCACACTGATAATTTTACACACTGCTAATGAACTGTAAAAACTATTTAAAAAACTACTGGAACAATATGTACAACTGATGCCATGGATGAAATTAAGTGAATCACAGAGCCAACTGTGCTTGAACTGGCAGCACGCAAGCACACAGAGGTAAACGCTGACGCTGGCTCAATCCCAGAGACAGTGAGGCTGTAGTGTGTCACGCTTGGGTCACAGAATTGCACAGAAGCACAGGAGATTGTAGATACAGGAACTTTTATTCAAACACTTCAAACAAACAGGTCTCTTTCAGAAGTAAAACGTGCTCAGTATGCAGTTAGTTCTCGATTAAAAGAATAGACAAACATCATAGGGGTGTACAACGGGAGCGGGACCCCCAACAGGAGCAGAGGATGTCTGGGAGAAGAGAGAGAAACAAAACAATCAGCCAACAAGGACACGTGCTGTTCAGGCTTTTAAGTAAGCGTAATGTCACGCGAGAAGCACATCATGTGACAGAGCAGCCGTAAGTAAGCCCAGCAAGTAAGGGTTTTTTTGAGGACTGTCTTCTAGGGGTGCGTTCAGCCCCCCTGCTCACAAGGGGCTGGCAGTGGTCATTAACTGGCTGCTCAACAAATATACGGCACTGACTGATCAGCTCCTGCGTGCTCGCAAATGGCACTGAGAAACAACTATAGCTATTTGTGGCGGTTTAAAGGTTAACCCTTTAACTGCCAACTCCCTAAATATTCCCCACGCCGGGTGAAATCTGAACAATTTTCATTTTTTTAATTTTTTACATTTATTCAAGCAGTATTTACCACTAAATGTTGTGACTGCCTTTTACATATTAGGTAAATGATTAAACGAACCAGCTGCACATATTTTCATTTAGTCTGAACATAAACAAAATTTAATAAACAATTGTTATTTTATCTAAACTCAAAGCAGCATATAATTCTGGGAATGGGGTCACAGAGTGAGAAGCTGAGGGTGAATCGTCTAAAAAAAAAACAATTGGGAATAAAAATTAATAATGAAAGCGCCACTGCACATGCATCACACAGCCGACATCTAAGTAAGGACACGTTCACATTCAGGTAAGATGTTTTAAGTATGTGTGGTATATGCAATCAGATTTTAGTGATGAGAAACCTTAACAAAGAGTAACAGCAGCCATCAAATGTACTTTCTTTTTTATCTTAGTATAAGTCATCAGTTGACAGAAATTCATTGTGCTTTAATATACTTATATTTCCCTCCTATGTCACTATCTGTGGGTGACATCTATTTCCACCCTATGCAATTGTGACAATGAAAGTTTTTTAAGCAAAATAGACAAAACTAAAATCAATCTTTTTATGTTGGGGATACACCCACTCATCGCCATCATCCAATGCGTCGTCATTCACAGTATCATGCAGCGCACATTGCTGATCATCATTGTCACTAAAATCTTCTTCAGAACTGCTACAATCATGATCAGAATTATTGTCCAAAATCGCCTGCAAAACCTCACTTGAAGTCAGTTTATGTTTCGCCATATTCACAGCTTTCATTTCCGAATCACATCACGTGACCAGCCAATACAACCACAGAGTTGTCAAAATACAATGTAGTAATAATACCCACGCCAAACCATCAGTTATACTATGCGCCAGGCATTCAAATAACCATAGGCAAATGTGCCGGATAATTCCGGCAGTAAGGCGTCAGCAATGACGCTACGATGCCGGATATATCCAGCAGAGGGTGGTTAAGAGGTTAAAAGGAACAAAACGGAAAACACAAGAACACTCAGCTGGGGATGCATCACAGTCAGTCAGTAGCAAGGAGAAATGAATAACGCTGTAGCGGTCCGGTGCCTCTAAGATTCACACCAGCGAGAAGACAGTGATTTATTTATTTTTATGGTGGAGATTCCAGGGACGCACCCAGGCTTGACCCGACTTGTACGCACTCACAAACAGAGACAAAAACAAAGCACTCCGGTAATCAAACAGCAAATAAAGAATGTAATGAAAACAACGATACCACCCCTGTTCCCCTTACAGCGATTAAACATTAAATACAACAAAGCACCAACAAAACACACCCAGTAGATCATGAAAAACGTTTGTGAAAACAGCAACGGATGAAATGTAATGATGAAAATAGATCATCCAGAGATCCGCATGTTGAATGGGAATGTACAGATAGTACTACCGCTAGTTCCTCAAATGGTGAAGACGGGTTCAGGAGTGCTTCTTTTCTTGCAGGATAGTCATGAATCCACTTACATTCCTCATGTACACAGGCAGATGGCAGACAATGCAGACGCTAAACATGAAATGATTCAGGACAAAACGAACAAGTACAGGTAACCCAACAGAAGGCAGGCAGAGAGACAGGAACTTGAAACACAAATTACAAAAACTTTTTTTTTTGCTTTTCGTCACTGGCCCCCTTTATAAAGCCATGTTGACATCCTTTGACCCCAAAACCCACAGCACTCCCAGCAGAAGACCAATCAGAGCCACTGCAGGGAGTTGCAGTTTCAAATTCTATTGGCTACTTTCACCATCCCAAGCCGCGTTTCCTCTACAGTTGCATCCTGTTCTCTCTACAGTACAGTATTGCCATGAAAAAGGCCATAAAAATTGCAGAGGATATTTGCGATTTCCGCTAACAATTATTAGACATGTTCTAAAGAAAAATCCGCGAATGACTGAGGCCGCAAACTCTGAAACACGACTTTGCGGGGGTCTACTGTATTTATAAAGACAATATATAAAATTGTTCAAAGTTTATTCTTATCCAAAAAAATTGAATATTCACTTAATAAGTTACCTGTACTTTCCTTAGTCATTCTGGCTCTAGACCAGATTCTGGATGGCAGGGTAGTGTTCTGTTTTTCCCGAGCTCAAATTCCATAAACTAACAGCAAAAATACTCTCTGCTTATAGGAAAGCTGACACGCCTTTAATTAACACTCACATTACAAGGAACAGCAGGACCTTGATGTCCAGGCACAGCTACATTCCTAATTACTTAAATGCTAGTCTCATTTTAAATTTGAGTTTGTCTTGTCTATTCAATCAGTGACTTTTACAGCTGGACTCACTCTGGCATTTAAGTAATTAGACTTGTAATAATTGGCCACAATATCTTCCATACAACATACAGATATTGTTCACACAATATATAACTTTTGGTCTCAAAATACCATATAAGAGATAGAGATAGCTTAAGAAGATGAAAAAAAAACACTTTCTTCCACATGCTTCTTTAAATTTGAAGGTGAATTCCTGAAAGCAGAGATTTCTTTAGGTGTTGGCAGGCACTGAAGGCAGTGCATTATATCTGACTCCCGTTTGTATTTTACAGATCTGAATGAAGTGTTTAAATACGATTGTGAGAGAAATACAGTACATATTCAATTTCTTTGTCTCAGCAGTGAGCAGGAAGTAGTGTGGGAATGGCCTACCAAGCCATGCAAGGGACGCTACAGTGCTTTTATTTGGAATGATATACAGCCTTCTATTGACTGCGTCTGAACAATGCTGAACTATGTATAACTTAAGTTGACAGCCCATCTGATAGTTTTCTTAAATGAATTTATATAAGTTTGGTCTGCATAATGAGTAACGAATACTAACTGCAGCTGAGTAGAAGTGTGCTAATTCAACCTAAAAATATAGTGGGGTAAAAATTAAATAAACTTAAATAAAGTAACATATAGCTGTATTTCATTATTTTACACCTCTGCCAGTAACTTAATTAAAACAGGTGAACATTTATACCCATTTATCCATACTGTATGAAACATTTACATGTGTAGCACCTGTCTACTGCTTACTCATGTGGGTTTTGCTCAGGTTTTTGCAAGTGACAAACTTTTCGTATGTTAATATACTTACATGCTTCTCAACATGTTATTTTCACACCATACAGTATATATAACCCAGTTATAGTTATGGATTTATTTGAATTTGTTCCTGGTAAAAGCTGATTGTGTGAAGGCAGGGGGTGTCACAGAGCCCCACACACAAGCACATCAACACAGCCCTTGGGTTCAAACAAAGGGAGATATTATTCAAAATACTTTGTGTAAAGCAAATAAACCAGTTGTTTTCTCCTCTTTCTCTTCATCTCTCTCTCACCACCGTACTGCCCTCCTCCAGTTGACTGTTGCATTCCTCCCAGCTCACCTGGACAAGGCAGTGCAGTCCGTTTTAGTGAGGATCCAGCAGTACTTCTTTGCCAGGGCTTTTCCCATTGGAAACACTTCTGGGTCATACAGAAGTCCTGAATAACAGGGAGTGCATCTCCCTCTTGTGGCCCCCAAGGACCTCAGTACAGCTGTGCTTCCGGACTAGAATTCCCAGCATTCCTTGCTGGTTTCTTATCAAGTACCAATATGCAGGGCTCCTGATATCTAGCATCCTGGAGGAACAAACATCCCCCAGAGACAGTCCTCCCCTGTCCTTCCCTTTTGGCAGGGATGTCCGTCCATCCACCTGGGGAACCTTTTTTTATGGGGCATCTTTTTTATCTCTCGACCAGGATGTCTGTCTGCCCACTTGGGTTCTCCCATCCAGGTAAGTAACCTGCCCCTCTCCTGGTCAGAATGCCCGTCCAACTCGTGTGGCACTTACAATTGATAATTCAATTCATAACAGAAATGTAACCTCCTTTTGGAATATGGAGTTTTCTATTAGCCCAGAAGGAAAAAATACGTTCATTTTCTGTTTTGAACATCGGCTATCTTTGTGTTTTCAAATGTCTCTAGAATGCACTACTGAACTGATCCCACCTCAGAGACAACCCGAACCATTTCCCCTGAGACATTCCCCAGGCTCATTGTATGACATGGCCCCCCACCTACCACACCTTCCAAAGAGAAGAAGCAGCCCTGGCTAAGAAGTTGTGAACATGAAAAAGGGCATCTGCCTTAGCCCAAAGTAAACCCTTCCAATGAACTAACTTAAAGTGATATATTGTATACCTGAAGGCCAAAATAATAGGCAGTACAGTAATCCCTCCTCCATCGCAGGGGTTGCGTTCCAGAGCCACCCATGAAATAAGAAAATCCGCGAAGTAGAAACCATATGTTTATATGGTTATTTTTATATTGTCATGCTTGTGTCACAGATTTGCGCAGAAACACAGGAGGTTGTAGAGAGACAGGAACGTTATTCAAACACTGCAAACAAACATTTGTCTCTTTTTCAAAAGTTTAAACTGTGCTCCATGACAAGACAGAGATGACAGTTCTGTCTCACAATTAAAAGAATGCAAACATATCTTCCTCTTCAATGGAGTGCACGTCAGAGAGAGAAAAGCAAACAAATCAAATAGGGCTGTTTTAAGTATGCGAAGCACCGCCGGTACAAAGCTGTTGAAGGCGGCAGCTCACACCCACTCCGTCAGGAGCAGAGAGAGTGAGAGAGAGAGAAAGAAAAACAAAGACAAAAATCAATACGTGCCTTTTGAGCTTTTAAGTATGCGAAGCACCGTGCAGCATGTCCTTCAGGAAGCAGCTGCACACAGAAGGTAGCAACGTCCCTATCGTCTAGGTGTGCAAACAGCCCCCCTGCTCACACCCCCCTACGTCAGCGCAAGAGAGAGAGAGAGAGAAAGTAAGTTGGGTAGCTTCTCAGCCATCTGCCAATAGCGTCCCTTGTATGAAATCAACTGGGCAAACCAACTGAGGAAGCATGTACCAGAAATTAAAAGACCCATTGTCTGCAGAAACCCGCAAAGCAGCGAAAAATCCGAGATATATATTTAAATATGCTTACATATAAAATCCGCGATGGAGTGAAGCCGTGAAAGGCGAAGCGTGATATAGCGAGGGATCACTGTATTTCAGCTTCATGATGGCCCATTTGATGGCACTTGCTTCTTGTTCAAAGGTGGACTTGACCATGGGCTGTTCCTCTCTTCGATAACACTCAATTCTAAAATATTTTTTAGATCGACTTCAGCACATTTATCCTCTGGTATCTGGTAGGGGGTGCTCACTCAAATGTATGCCACGTTTAGTGACTATATAGTTTTTAAAAATTGAGCTCTTTCTGTCTGAGCTAGTAAAAAGGTCTAGGGCAGTTCGCAGTGCAAACCCAGCAATCACCAACACGAACAGAGATAAAATCATTGACCGTAAAAATATAATGCACACATTTAGAGACTACTATAAATTCTTATATTCTACTGAGTTTAAAGAAGACAACACACAATCTAATGCATTTCTGGATACATTACAGATACCACAAATAGATACTTTTAGTGCAGAGGAACTGGATAAACCTCTGGCGCTATCAGAATTACTAGATGCTATAAAGTCACTTCAAAGCGGGAAAGCAGCAGGCCCTGATGGCTACCCTGTAGAATTTTATAAGAAATTATCCACTCAGCAGCTCCCCTCTTATTAGCAACATTTACAGAAGCTAGAGACAATCAAATTCTACCTCAAACTTTTCGCCAAGCATTAATCACCGTCTTTCCTAAACAAAATAAGGACTTATTACAATGTGCATCATATAGACCAATTTCACTTCTGAATAATGATGTTAAGATACTCTCAAAAATCCTAGCTAGAAGGATGGAGAAAGTGCTGCCTTCTGTAATATCTCAAGATCAAACTGGATTTATTAAAGGCCAACACTTAGCTTCCAATCTTTGACACCTGTTTAATGTAATATATTCGCCAGAAAAGTCAAACACCCCAGGGATATTATAATCGTTGGATGCAGAAAAAGCATTTGATATAATTGAATGGAACTACCTTTTCACTACATTAAAGAAATTTGGGTTTGGCCCGAACATTTGTACATGGATCAAACTACTGTATACCAATCCAGAAGCTTCAGTTTGTATTAACAACATCTGTTCAGACTACTTTAAACAAAAATGTGGTACCAGACAAGGATGCCCCTTGTCACCACTGCTACTTGCAATCTCCATTGAACCTCTGGCAGTTTACTATCAAAATGCTTATCAGATAAAGGAGATTATCAGAGAAGGACTTGAGCAGAAAATTTCTCTATATGCAGATGATATGGTACTGTATATATCAGACCCACAAAATACTGTGCCTGCAGTCTTAACAGCACTTACAGAATTTCAAAAGATCTCTGGTTTCAGAATTAATTTGAATAAAAGTGTGCTCTTTCCAGTGAATTCTCAAGCATACAATATTAGATTGGACACCTTCCCTTTTAACAATTGCAGATCAGTTTAAATACATAGGGGTAAATACCACAAGTAAACATAAAGGTCTTTATCAATGGAATTTCGCTGTCTATATGGAAAAAATTAAGCAAGATTTGCATAGATGGTCAACCCTTCATCTCACTCTAGCTGGAAGAATTCATGCTGTTAAGATGAATATCCTTCCTAAGCTTCTCTTTTTATTTCAAAACATTCCAATATACATCAATAAATCATTTTTAAGCAATTAGATTCAACCATAACCTCATTTATTTGGAACTCAAAACATCCACGTATCCAAAGAGTGACCCTACAAAGACCTAAGACCTAACTTTCAGTTTTATTACTGGGCAGGATACATACAAGCTATAAAAACCTGGACGCAAATAGATGAACATACACAGGCCTGGTCCACAATAGAAATAAAATTCTGCAGTACTTCTTTATATTCCCTGCTTTGTGCTCCTATAAATACAAGTTATCGCCAATATACTAATAGCCCAGTTTTGCTTCACTCACTCAGAATATGGAACCAATGTAGAAAGCATTTTAAGATGGAGAATCTTTTATCTGTGGCACGTCTGCATGAGAACCACCTTTTTCAACCCTCTCAAACATATGCAGTTTTGAATATCTGGAAAACATTTGGGATTAAATTGCTTAGAGATCTTTATATATACAACATCATTGCATCCTATGAACAATTCCAAATATAACTTTCCAGCAGCACATTTCTTTCACTATCTTCAAATTAGAAATTTTAAACAGAACCTACCCGATTTTCCTCATCTCGCACCCTCCTCTAAGGTGTAAAAAATATTGCTCAGTTTTGAGAGCTCAGACAGCATTTCTGCAATATATAAAATTATTTTACAGTCCCTCCCTTTCAAAGATCCAAGAGGACATTGGGAAAAAGATCTCTCACTCAACATATCAGAGAAGGAGTGGAAGGGAGCAATGCAGAGAATTCACTTGAGCTCCGTATGCGCAAAGCATATTCAACTCAAAATTACTGTATATATTGAGCACATCTGTCTTGCTTAAAATTGTCCAAAATGTTTCCAGGGCAAGATCTGACCTGTGAACGCTGCAATCGAGCTCTAGCCTCATTAGGTCACATGTTTTGGGCTTGCACCAAATTAACATCATTCTGGACAAAAATTTTTAAGTGCCTTTCAGACAGCCTTGGTGTCACAATCCCTCCTAACCCACTAACAGCTGTGTTTGGTGGGCTCACAGAGGGGCTTAATGTGGAGAAGGACAAACAAACTGTGATTGCCTTTACTACACTATTGGCACACAGATTTATTTTGCTAAACTGGAAGAATCCTAACTCTCCTATTCTAAGTCAGTGGGCAACTGATGTTTTATATTATTTGAAATTGGAAAAAATCAGATTCTCACTTAAAGGATCTGTGCAGAACTTTTTCAAAACCTGTCAGGATGTAATCAATAAAATTTTAGAATAAGCTCTTAAAGCACTGAGGAAATAACTCTCTCCCCATTTCTTTTTCTTCTCCATTCATCTTCATCTGCCTATTAAACTCATCAATTTATGTTTTTTTACAAGATTTAAGTTTTACTCCATTGGCTATTCTCTCTTTCTTAGGAGTGGGGGTTGATTTGTTTTCAATCCTATTTTTTGTTAAAAAAATTGATCTATTTGTATGGAATGATTACAATAAAATCAATAAAATAAAAAAAAATAGGGTGTAACCCTGGCTGTAGTGGTCTCCACTCTTTCCTTTCTAAGGATGTTTACGTGATAAACTCTCTTAGGGGTTCTTTGTTTGGGTTGGCTAATTATGTGATCCACCAAACTCTTGCATGCTGTTACCTCATACCATCCAGTGTGCTAGAATTTTAGAATCAGGGGTGGGCACCAAGACCATAACACATGGTCCCTAGCTGGAATTTGTGAATGTTAGCTCCTTGATCATATAGCCAAGCCTGCGTTTGTGGAAGAATTTTCACAAAATGTTGACATAACAGCGCTCCATATGTAAAATCTTGTTCCACCTACACCTTCTTAACCAGACCCAATATTCCCCTCAGCTGTCTCCCATACAGACGTTTCAACAGAGAAAAGCCAGTAGAGTTTTGTAGCACTTGACTGTATGCAAAAAGGGCAAATGGAAACATCCTATTCCAATCTTGTCTATCCTCTCTCACCATTTTCTTCAACCTTTGCTTTAGCATTTAATTAAAGCACTCTACTAAGCCATCCATTTGAGAATGATAAACAGATATTTTCAGATGTTTAATACAAAGCAGCTTTACAATTTCTTCAAGTGTGGTGGAATTAAAGGCTGCCCCTTGATTCATAAGGATTTCTTTAGGGATGCTCACATGAGGAAACACCTCAGTCAACTTCATAGCAATTTTTTTTTAATTACTCACTCTATATGGGATTACCTCTGTATATAGACAACACCAAAATATATTTGTCTCCACAGGCGGAGATTTTGAGTGGATCGGTTTGATAGAGTAGATAAATTTCCCTGAGGGGTTGAATAAAGTATCTATCTATCTATCTATCTATC
Source organism: Erpetoichthys calabaricus (assembly GCF_900747795.2). Lineage (NCBI taxonomy): Eukaryota > Metazoa > Chordata > Cladistia > Polypteriformes > Polypteridae > Erpetoichthys > Erpetoichthys calabaricus. The sequence continues at coordinate 19,752,187 of NC_041405.2, forward strand.
TATCTATCTATCTATCTATCTATCTATCTATCTATCTATCTATCTATCTATCTATCTATCTATCTATCTATCTATCTATCTATCTATCTATCTATCTATCTAAATCTAACTCACATACCTCATGACAGTATAAGCATGGGATTAATAGAAGTTGTTGCTTTCCTTTTGGTGATCAGCCACTTGATATAACAGTTAACAGAAACAACTGCATTCCAGGTGTGCTTAAGGGAGTCATCATTCCACTGCTTTCATTTAAAAACAGGGTAGTTTCCTGTGGTTAATGAGAGGATTGGCTAAATCACGTTTACGCATGAAGGTGCAATTGGTTGAGCCAACTTTCTAAAAGACACTTCACAGAACATAATTAAGGCACCTGTGCCCAAGATAATATAAAAGGAGCCTTAGTTAGTTAGAAGAGAAATCAAAAGAAACCAAGGGTCAAGAAAGGCAAAATTGAGAGTGTGAGCCAGCATGGTGGTGAGGAAGCAGGCAATCAGTGACCCCACAAGGAAACTTGAGAAATGGTGCCCCAGGGGTGTGTCACTCCTTTTGAACATTCTGGGGGATCAGGTGCAATTGAGGGATCCCTTCAGCCCTCCTGGACTGACAGATGAGTGGCAGGATCACGTAGGTACACCTCTATACATTCTAGTGGATACTGATGGATGGTGGTCAAGACAAAAGCTGGAGAGATGGACCATGGCTGTTGGCATTTCAGCCCGGCTGTAAGACCCCAAGGGTGAGCTGGGGACATTGAGGGTGAAAGACATGCTAGACTGCCAGGAGAAACAAGAAAAGGAAAACCAATGTCTGTATGGTTTTATTGTTGGATTTAAATGTTTGAAAGAACCATATTTCTGGTTTGACTCTCCATGATTACACTGATTTTACTCAGTACTATTTATTCATTAATTGAGCTTACAGTGCACTTTATTTGCACTTAGAACTAGGTAATTAAAAGCACTGTGAACACTGTTTGCACCAACGTCCTCTGTTACCCAGTTCATCCATGTCTAAGATGAGGAAGAAATGCCAGCCGATGTCAAGCCGGGCATGAAACTAGAGTGAGATTAGTCAGTAGTGATCCTTTTTGACATGGTTTGTGACATTTGATTCATGCAGGTCTGCAACAGATGGAAAAGCACAGCCAATTATTTTCTCAGCAGACAACACAATACATTTAATTTATTTTTGAAGTGGACTGTTGCTGAATCAAACCAGAAAACAATGGAGAATGTGATCACACTTTCAATTATGGCTTTGTAGAATTGTACTAGAATGGGCTGGCAAATACTTTTTACACCAACTAAATAAATTAAATATGTCCACTTTTTAGTGATGGAAGTGGTTTAAATGTCCCAACTGAGAGTTTTGAGATAGTTGTGCCCAACAATTTGAAGGATTCCACCATATTGACAGTAGAATCATTACTTTCTAGAAGAGGTTGTATCAAATGTTTGCAAAAGTCAGTTACCATTTCCACTGTCTTGGTGGTTTTGAGTACCAGGTTATTGGTAGTGCACTAAGACAAAAGACAAGTCACCTTCTTTCTATATGCAGTTTCATTTCCATTATCAAGTAGTCCAATGATGGTGGTGTCATCTGTGAACTTAATTATTTTTTACTGCAGGTTCAGTGGACCTACAGTCATTGGTGTACAGAGAATAGAGTGGGGGAATGTTCACAGCCTTGAGGGGCACCTAAGCTGGGACAGAGGACACTGCGTACAGAGTGGCCTTTGTTTAGGCCAGCACTCAGGACGTCTGGGTTTGGATTAGCTGGCTGGTTATAAGTATTGCTTATTTGTCCACATTTAATATTAGAGCAGTCTTAGATAATTATTAAAGTATATGGACAATAAAAATGTACCAACACAGTCACTCTTTTTTGGATTGCCCTGGAAATGTTATAAAGCATTCACTCATGGGATACAAGTGGGAGTCTCCATTTGTGCAGGTGACCGCAGTCTTTTTATTTATAAATTGTGGTGGGTGAATGAATTAGCAAATAATAATGGTGACTTTACTGCCAGAATCAACCATAGCTATTATTCTTTGATTTATTAAATTAATACCTGTACAAAGGTTAGAAGACATGTTAGTTATCATCACCTCACAGTACCATTATACTCACTTCCAACCACAGTTCATTGATTCCTCAAGGCAGGGGCTTTTTAAATGTTATGCCTGAGTTCTCCACACTTGTAACAGCAGCTCAGAGGTGGGGACACTTCTTTGCGTTGAGTAGGCAGCTCTGGTTCTCTTTGTGTATCATCTAGTGCTGGTTGTACAGGACACGGTTTTCTTTTCTCATTGACTTTTTCCCAATCTATAGTCATCCTGTGTCTCTTAACAATTTTCCACAGGTCCTCCATTGTTATCCATGTTTGTCTCCATACTTATCTGGCAAGGCATGGAGTAGATGACAGCATGAAGCCATCTCTATTAAGTGGGCCCTCTTTCCACATAAGTCAAAGGCTCATGCCTGCACTGGTTAGCTACATTCAGACTGCCACTCCTGGTATTTCATGGCATATATATTTGAGGCCATCCCATAACATGCAAGGATCTCCCTATTTTCTATATTATTGTCAGCTGTCACCTGCGTACCTAGGTCATAATAAACCCTTCTGCGTCTCACAGGAGAGGAATAGAGTTAATTTATGTGTCCAGTCCTACTTTAGCCATCTATGTCTTTAAGCAGTCCACTCAAATATGCTTCAGTGTCATCTGTTTTTGAAGAGGTACAAGTACCTGCAACAGACCAAGTGATCTTTCGGTCTGTATACTGACTTCTGACAATCTTCTTGCCTACTCCTCTGCAAAGTTGGTTTGCTGGCTGGCTACCCGTAATTGTAGATGTTGTACAGTTTCAGCCAACTGTTTTACCACAGTCCTGCATTCCTGCTGTTCTGTCTTCTTCTAGCAATGATCCTTTTAACTATGCTACTGCAAAAACACACAGGATAAGAGGAAAAGTGTTGAGGCTCTGTCTAAACACCCTGTTTAATGTCCAAAATCAAAAATGAAAGTAAGATGTTAATAGTGGCGAAGCTTCTCATTTTCAATGTGTTATGTCAGCATACTGATGAGGATTGGAGTGACAAGTGGGAGACAGACATCTAGATAGAAAAGGGCAAAACCATGAGATCAAAAATACGTATGTCAAAGTCAGAATGAGAGACAAAATAAATTGTGATAAAATAACATGATCAAAACCAGAAGGAAGGTTTAATCAAAAGGAGATGATAGCATGCACTTTGGAAAATAAGTTTGTTATCCACAACAAAGGATAAGAAAATGACCTGTTTGACAATCTTTAAGCCTTTCAAAAGATCACAGCCTCAGAAGACATGTTCCTAATACCAGCAGAAACAATCACAGTAATCATGATCTTGGATGAATCACATCAGAATAGAACATAAAATTTCAAATAAAAGGAGAAATCAAAATAAAGGTCAGAGTCTTAATCAACAACTCCAAAAGCTCCAAACTGAGTATCAGATCTCCAGCGAAGACAGAAAAGATAAGAATAAAATCCAATTCAGAAGACAATGTCCCTGAGCATCATTGAGTTGCCAAAATTATACTTTAATGTTGGAGTCTCTTCCTGTTCTAATGCAGGTCTCACAAAGAATGCCGTCTTCCAATGAAGGATTTAAGTATCCAGGTAAAAGTAACAGGTATGACTAGCTGTGATTGCGCCAAAAGTGATGTCATTAATCTTCTGGCTGATTCTGTTCCATTATAGGAGAAAACAGAAACTATATTAATAATGGTGCATCACATTTTTTCTTCCAGCTGAGACAATTTAACCTATTACCCATATGACACTCTCATGTATGACAGCTGACATTTAAGTATTTCATTTTCATTGCTTAGAATCATCACAAAATGCTGGTCTTTCTTTGTTTTTGTAGTGCTAATTATTTATATCCTATTACCTTAAAAAAGATCTTCATTAAACAGCTGAACATTTGTTTCCATCCATCGTGTATCAAAACGTTACACATTTGGCACCTGTGATTTGCTAATTTGTAAGGGGGCTGCATGAGTTGACCCAAGTGATAAACCTCCTGTAAACTAATGCACGTTGCTCAATATTATAATGTCTCTGTGTAAATATATGAATAGAAACAATAGTATGTTCTATATCTTTCTGATTGCATGCACATGCTGACCTCATTTTTGATATGAAGTCTTTTTAATGACCCAAATTTGCTTACCACATTAGAAGATATTTTTCTTTGTCCTGATGTCACCAACTTACCCTACAGAACGAATACAAAGTTAAAGATTCATAAGATGGAGGCCTGCTTTTGTTTGCTTTAATCTAAAAAGAGTATCATTTTTAATTTTGACTCTGATAATGTCTATTTCTACACAGGAAAAATCATTATTGAGGGGAAAGAGAGATAGAATCTCTGAGATAAAGAAGGAATTTGACAAGCTGAATAACATTTTGATGTCCAAAGGGCTAACTAAGTGTTCTGTATAAATACAGAAATCTTATCCACTAAAGAAAAGCTTTATAAATAGAAAATATTATAAATGATTTATAAGTTTTACCCTTGTTTAACTAATCTTCCATCATTTATCTATTTTATGGTAATTGTTAGGTGCCATTCACAAAATGCCGCTCCTCTTTTAGCTTTGGCATTGTTATGTATGAACACTAAATATGTATGCATGTTTGTATTTGAATATGTATTTATTTATTCCAAATGTATTTTAAAAGTGACTTCATTAAACTAGGTGAACGCTTACATCACATTCATCCTGCATCAAAAATGTACATATTTAACTCCCCTCTGCTGCTTATTTATGAGGATGTTTCATTAACTTTTCCTAAAGATAAACATGTGGTGTGCTACGTAATACACTTATTCACTGTTTAAAGCAACATCTTATATGTACATAAACTTAATAATAACTCAGAAAGCGGTTTTCGTAAGAGCAGTTTAACCTAATTCTTGATACATCCATTTTTAATAATTTGTATTAATAATTTTTGAGCAACAGTAGAAGTATTGGCTTGTAGCTCACACTATGGAACTGAAGTAAAGGAACAGATTAATAAAGGCAGCCTGTTTTTGTACTTCAAAATCACAATTTTATTATTTGACCTTTCCTCTTAAACACAGGTGGAGTGGTTACTGAGTGATATAAAGGATGAAGTCTATGGAATTGAAAAAGCATTGGACAATCTGAATGGCAATTTACTTTCAGAAGGTGTAAGTGTTAACCAAACAAACCTTTATTGCCAAAAAATAACTTTTCTATTTACAGCTTGAAACTCGAATGTTGTTTGTTTTCTATTGTGCTTTTCTTTCCTGCACTCAACCTAGGCAGAGTGTCCCATCTATTTTCCAAGTTAATAGACTTACCTCCATAAATTAAAGATACTTTCTCACATTAAGGGTTATGAGGGAAAGCCAGTATTTCAAGTCTAGATACCAAGTTTAACTTACCTTTGCGTGTGTTTTTTTTCAGTAACCTAGAAGGAATGATGTAATAAATTAATTTCTTTGCTTAGAACATGAGGAGTTGTCTTTCTGTGTCTTGATGCCTCCAACCCAACACTACAGAACTAATACCAAAGCGCACATTAAGGCCTTGGCATTAATAGGAAGGAAGCCTGATTTCCCTTTCCCTTTAATGCACTCCACTTGACAATTTAAAGTCTACAGAATAACATTTTCCCACACATATAGCCAACATGCATATTACTCTACAATAACTCATTTTTAATTATAATAAAAAAAACTACAAATCTGAGTGTCGGTGTTCTACTGAAGAATGATCTGGACAGGAGTCAGTTCCATTTAATGCTCTTAATCTTGTAAAGAACTAACAGTAAGGACAGCTCAGAGATAATATAGCATAAGTCACATTTTGCAGTATGAGGGAACGTAGAATTACTGACATGCAGTAATTCTTCAATAATTTATGAAGACAATATATGTAATTGTTCAAAGTTTATTCTTATCCAAAAAAGTAGAATATTCACTTAATAAGTTACCTGTGCTTTCCTTAGTCATTGTGGCTCTTGACCAGATTCTAGATGGCAGGGTAATGTTCCATTAGCTTTTCCCGAGCTCAAATTCCATAAACTAACAACATGAATACTTATCTCTGCTTATAGGAAAGCTGACACGCCTTTAATTAGCACTCACGTTACAAGGAACAGCAGGACCTCAATGTCCAAGCATAGCGACATTCCTAATTACTTAAATGCTAGTCTCATTTTAAATTTGAGTTTTTCTGGTCCAGTCAATCAGTGACTTTTACAGCTGGACTCACTCTAGCATTGGGCACCAAGACCATAACACATGGTCCCTAGCTGGAATTTGTGAATGTTAGCTCCTTGATCATATAGCCAAGCCTGCGTTTGTGGAAGAATTTTCACAAAATGTTGACATAACAGCGCTCCATATGTAAAATCTTGTTCCACCTACACCTTCTTAACCAGACCCAATATTCCCCTCAGCTGTCTCCCATACAGACGTTTCAACAGAGAAAAGCCAGTAGAGTTTTGTAGCACTTGACTGTATGCAAAAAGGGCAAATGGAAACATCCTATTCCAATCTTGTCTATCCTCTCTCACCATTTTCTTCAACCTTTGCTTTAGCATTTAATTAAAGCACTCTACTAAGCCATCCATTTGAGAATGATAAACAGATATTTTCAGATGTTTAATACAAAGCAGCTTTACAATTTCTTCAAGTGTGGTGGAATTAAAGGCTGCCCCTTGATTCATAAGGATTTCTTTAGGGATGCTCACATGAGGAAACACCTCAGTCAACTTCATAGCAATTTTTTTTTAATTACTCACTCTATATGGGATTACCTCTGTATATAGACAACACCAAAATATATTTGTCACCACAGGCGGAGATTTTGAGTGGATCGGTTTGATAGAGTAGATAAATTTCCCTGAGGGGTTGAATAAAGTATCTATCTATCTATCTATCTATCTATCTATCTATCTATCTATCTATCTATCTATCTATCTATCTATCTATCTATCTATCTATCTATCTATCTATCTATCTAAATCTAACTCACATACCTCATGACAGTATAAGCATGGGATTAATAGAAGTTGTTGCTTTCCTTTTGGTGATCAGCCACTTGATATAACAGTTAACAGAAACAACTGCATTCCAGGTGTGCTTAAGGGAGTCATCATTCCACTGCTTTCATTTAAAAACAGGGTAGTTTCCTGTGGTTAATGAGAGGATTGGCTAAATCACGTTTACGCATGAAGGTGCAATTGGTTGAGCCAATTTTCTAAAAGACACTTCACAGAACATAATTAAGGCACCTGTGCCCAAGATAATATAAAAGGAGCCTTAGTTAGTTAGAAGAGAAATCAAAAGAAACCAAGGGTCAAGAAAGGCAAAATTGAGAGTGTGAGCCAGCATGGTGGTGAGGAAGCAGGCAATCAGTGACCCCACAAGGAAACTTGAGAAATGGTGCCCCAGGGGTGTGTCACTCCTTTTGAACATTCTGGGGGATCAGGTGCAATTGAGGGATCCCTTCAGCCCTCCTGGACTGACAGATGAGTGGCAGGATCACGTAGGTACACCTCTATACATTCTAGTGGATACTGATGGATGGTGGTCAAGACAAAAGCTGGAGAGATGGACCATGGCTGTTGGCATTTCAGCCGGCTGTAAGACCCCAAGGGTGAGCTGGGGACATTGAGGGTGAAAGACATGCTAGACTGCCAGGAGAAACAAGAAAAGGAAAACCAATGTCTGTATGGTTTTATTGTTGGATTTAAATGTTTGAAAGAACCATATTTCTGGTTTGACTCTCCATGATTACACTGATTTTACTCAGTACTATTTATTCATTAATTGAGCTTACAGTGCACTTTATTTGCACTTAGAACTAGGTAATTAAAAGCACTGTGAAACACTGTTTGCACCAACGTCCTCTGTTACCCAGTTCATCCATGTCTAAGATGAGGAAGAAATGCCAGCCGATGTCAAGCCGGGCATGAAACTAGAGTGAGATTAGTCAGTAGTGATCCTTTTTGACATGGTTTGTGACATTTGATTCATGCAGGTCTGCAACAGATGGAAAAGCACAGCCAATTATTTTCTCAGCAGACAACACAATACATTTAATTTATTTTTGAAGTGGACTGTTGCTGAATCAAACCAGAAAACAATGGAGAATGTGATCACACTTTCAATTATGGCTTTGTAGAATTGTACTAGAATGGGCTGGCAAATACTTTTTACACCAACTAAATAAATTAAATATGTCCACTTTTTAGTGATGGAAGTGGTTTAAATGTCCCAACTGAGAGTTTTGAGATAGTTGTGCCCAACAATTTGAAGGATTCCACCATATTGACAGTAGAATCATTACTTTCTAGAAGAGGTTGTATCAAATGTTTGCAAAAGTCAGTTACCATTTCCACTGTCTTGGTGGTTTTGAGTACCAGGTTATTGGTAGTGCACTAAGACAAAAGACAAGTCACCTTCTTTCTATATGCAGTTTCATTTCCATTATCAAGTAGTCCAATGATGGTGGTGTCATCTGTGAACTTAATTATTTTTTACTGCAGGTTCAGTGGACCTACAGTCATTGGTGTACAGAGAATAGAGTGGGGGAATGTTCACAGCCTTGAGGGGCACCTAAGCTGGGACAGAGGACACTGCGTACAGAGTGGCCTTTGTTTAGGCCAGCACTCAGGACGTCTGGGTTTGGATTAGCTGGCTGGTTATAAGTATTGCTTATTTGTCCACATTTAATATTAGAGCAGTCTTAGATAATTATTAAAGTATATGGACAATAAAAATGTACCAACACAGTCACTCTTTTTTGGATTGCCCTGGAAATGTTATAAAGCATTCACTCATGGGATACAAGTGGGAGTCTCCATTTGTGCAGGTGACCGCAGTCTTTTTATTTATAAATTGTGGTGGGTGAATGAATTAGCAAATAATAATGGTGACTTTACTGCCAGAATCAACCATAGCTATTATTCTTTGATTTATTAAATTAATACCTGTACAAAGGTTAGAAGACATGTTAGTTATCATCACCTCACAGTACCATTATACTCACTTCCAACCACAGTTCATTGATTCCTCAAGGCAGGGGCTTTTTAAATGTTATGCCTGAGTTCTCCACACTTGTAACAGCAGCTCAGAGGTGGGGACACTTCTTTGCGTTGAGTAGGCAGCTCTGGTTCTCTTTGTGTATCATCTAGTGCTGGTTGTACAGGACACGGTTTTCTTTTCTCATTGACTTTTTCCCAATCTATAGTCATCCTGTGTCTCTTAACAATTTTCCACAGGTCCTCCATTGTTATCCATGTTTGTCTCCATACTTATCTGGCAAGGCATGGAGTAGATGACAGCATGAAGCCATCTCTATTAAGTGGGCCCTCTTTCCACATAAGTCAAAGGCTCATGCCTGCACTGGTTAGCTACATTCAGACTGCCACTCCTGGTATTTCATGGCATATATATTTGAGGCCATCCCATAACATGCAAGGATCTCCCTATTTTCTATATTATTGTCAGCTGTCACCTGCGTACCTAGGTCATAATAAACCCTTCTGCGTCTCACAGGAGAAGAATAGAGTTAATTTATGTGTCCAGTCCTACTTTAGCCATCTATGTCTTTAAGCAGTCCACTCAAATATGCTTCAGTGTCATCTGTTTTTGAAGAGGTACAAGTACCTGCAACAGACCAAGTGATCTTTCGGTCTGTATACTGACTTCTGACAATCTTCTTGCCTACTCCTCTGCAAAGTTGGTTTGCTGGCTGGCTACCCGTAATTGTAGATGTTGTACAGTTTCAGCCAACTGTTTTACCACAGTCCTGCATTCCTGCTGTTCTGTCTTCTTCTAGCAATGATCCTTTTAACTATGCTACTGCAAAAACACACAGGATAAGAGGAAAAGTGTTGAGGCTCTGTCTAAACACCCTGTTTAATGTCCAAAATCAAAAATGAAAGTAAGATGTTAATAGTGGCGAAGCTTCTCATTTTCAATGTGTTATGTCAGCATACTGATGAGGATTGGAGTGACAAGTGGGAGACAGACATCTAGATAGAAAAGGGCAAAACCATGAGATCAAAAATACGTATGTCAAAGTCAGAATGAGAGACAAAATAAATTGTGATAAAATAACATGATCAAAACCAGAAGGAAGGTTTAATCAAAAGGAGATGATAGCATGCACTTTGGAAAATAAGTTTGTTATCCACAACAAAGGATAAGAAAATGACCTGTTTGACAATCTTTAAGCCTTTCAAAAGATCACAGCCTCAGAAGACATGTTCCTAATACCAGCAGAAACAATCACAGTAATCATGATCTTGGATGAATCACATCAGAATAGAACATAAAATTTCAAATAAAAGGAGAAATCAAAATAAAGGTCAGAGTCTTAATCAACAACTCCAAAAGCTCCAAACTGAGTATCAGATCTCCAGCGAAGACAGAAAAGATAAGAATAAAATCCAATTCAGAAGACAATGTCCCTGAGCATCATTGAGTTGCCAAAATTATACTTTAATGTTGGAGTCTCTTCCTGTTCTAATGCAGGTCTCACAAAGAATGCCGTCTTCCAATGAAGGATTTAAGTATCCAGGTAAAAGTAACAGGTATGACTAGCTGTGATTGCGCCAAAAGTGATGTCATTAATCTTCTGGCTGATTCTGTTCCATTATAGGAGAAAACAGAAACTATATTAATAATGGTGCATCACATTTTTTCTTCCAGCTGAGACAATTTAACCTATTACCCATATGACACTCTCATGTATGACAGCTGACATTTAAGTATTTCATTTTCATTGCTTAGAATCATCACAAAATGCTGGTCTTTCTTTGTTTTTGTAGTGCTAATTATTTATATCCTATTACCTTAAAAAAGATCTTCATTAAACAGCTGAACATTTGTTTCCATCCATCGTGTATCAAAACGTTACACATTTGGCACCTGTGATTTGCTAATTTGTAAGGGGGCTGCATGAGTTGACCCAAGTGATAAACCTCCTGTAAACTAATGCACGTTGCTCAATATTATAATGTCTCTGTGTAAATATATGAATAGAAACAATAGTATGTTCTATATCTTTCTGATTGCATGCACATGCTGACCTCATTTTTGATATGAAGTCTTTTTAATGACCCAAATTTGCTTACCACATTAGAAGATATTTTTCTTTGTCCTGATGTCACCAACTTACCCTACAGAACGAATACAAAGTTAAAGATTCATAAGATGGAGGCCTGCTTTTGTTTGCTTTAATCTAAAAAGAGTATCATTTTTAATTTTGACTCTGATAATGTCTATTTCTACACAGGAAAAATCATTATTGAGGGGAAAGAGAGATAGAATCTCTGAGATAAAGAAGGAATTTGACAAGCTGAATGACATTTTGATGTCCAAAGGGCTAACTAAGTGTTCTGTATAAATACAGAAATCTTATCCACTAAAGAAAAGCTTTATAAATAGAAAATATTATAAATGATTTATAAGTTTTCCCCTTGCTTAACTAATCTTCCATCATTTATCTATTTTATGGTAATTGTTAGGTGCCATTCACAAAATGCTGCTCCTCTTTTAGCTTTGGCATTGTTATGTATGAACACTAAATATGTATGCATGTTTGTATTTGAATATGTATTTATTTATTCCAAATGTGTTTTAAAAGTGACTTCATTAAACTAGGTGAACGCTTACATCACATTCATCCTGCATCAAAAATGTACATATTTAGCTCCCCTCTGCTGCTTATTTATGAGGATGTTTCATTAACTTTTCCTAAAGATAAACATGTGGTGTGCTACGTAATACACTTATTCACTGTTTAAAGCAACATCTTATATGTACATAAACTTAATAATAACTCAGAAAGCGGTTTTCGTAAGAGCAGTTTAACCTAATTCTTGATACATCCATTTTTAATAATTTGTATTAATAATTTTTGAGCAACAGTAGAAGTATTGGCTTGTAGCTCACACTATGGAACTGAAGTAAAGGAACAGATTAATAAAGGCAGCCTGTTTTTGTACTTCAAAATCACAATTTTATTATTTGACCTTTCCTCTTAAACACAGGTGGAGTGGTTACTGAGTGATATAAAGGATGAAGTCTATGGAATTGAAAAAGCATTGGACAATCTGAATGGCAATTTACTTTCAGAAGGTGTAAGTGTTAACCAAACAAACCTTTATTGCCAAAAAATAACTTTTCTATTTACAGCTTGAAACTCGAATGTTGTTTGTTTTCTATTGTGCTTTTCTTTCCTGCACTCAACCTAGGCAGAGTGTCCCATCTATTTTCCAAGTTAATAGACTTACCTCCATAAATTAAAGATACTTTCTCACATTAAGGGTTATGAGGGAAAGCCAGTATTTCAAGTCTAGATACCAAGTTTAACTTACCTTTGCGTGTGTTTTTTTTCAGTAACCTAGAAGGAATGATGTAATAAATTAATTTCTTTGCTTAGAACATGAGGAGTTGTCTTTCTGTGTCTTGATGCCTCCAACCCAACACTACAGAACTAATACCAAAGCGCACATTAAGGCCTTGGCATTAATAGGAAGGAAGCCTGATTTCCCTTTCCCTTTAATGCACTCCACTTGACAATTTAAAGTCTACAGAATAACATTTTCCCACACATATAGCCAACATGCATATTACTCTACAATAACTCATTTTTAATTATAATAAAAAAAACTACAAATCTGAGTGTCGGTGTTCTACTGAAGAATGATCTGGACAGAAGTCAGTTCCATTTAATGCTCTTAATCTAGTAAAGAACTAAGAGTAAGGACAGCTCAGCGATAATATAGCATAAGTCACATTTTGCAGTATGAGGGAACGTAGAATTACTGACATGCAGTAATTCTTCAATAATTTATGAAGACAATATATGTAATTGTTCAAAGTTTATTCTTATCCAAAAAAGTAGAATATTCACTTAATAAGTTACCTGTGCTTTCCTTAGTCATTGTGGCTCTTGACCAGATTCTAGATGGCAGGGTAATGTTCCGTTAGCTTTTCCCGAGCTCAAATTCCATAAACTAACAACATGAATACTTATCTCTGCTTATAGGAAAGCTGACACGCCTTTAATTAGCACTCACGTTACAAGGAACAGCAGGACCTCAATGTCCAAGCATAGCGACATTCCTAATTACTTAAATGCTAGTCTCATTTTAAATTTGAGTTTTTCTGGTCCAGTCAATCAGTGACTTTTACAGCTGGACTCACTCTAGCATTTAAGTAATTAGACTTGTAATAATTGGCCACAATATCTTGCATACAACATACGGATATTGTTCACACAATATATAACTTTTGGTCTCAAAATACCATATAAGAGATAGAGATAGCTTAAGAAGACAAAAAAAAATGCTTTCCTCAACATGCTTCTTTAAATTTGAAGGTGAATTCCTGAAAGCAGAGATTTCTTTAGGTGTTGGCAGGCACTGAAGGCAGTGCATTGTATCTGACTCCCGTTTGCATTTTACAGATCTGAATGAAGTGTTTAAATATGATTGTGAGAGAAATACAGTACATATTCAATTTCCTTGTCTCAGCAGTGAGCAGGAAGTAGCGTGGGAACGGCCTGCCAAGCCATGCAAGGGACGCTACAGTGCTTTTATTTGGAATGATATACAGCCTTCTATTGAATGCATCTGAGCAATGCTGAGCTATGTATAACTTAAGTTGACAACACATCTGATAGTTTTCTTAAATGAATTTATATTAGTTTGGTCTGCATAATGAGTAACAAGTACTAACTGTAGCTGAGTAGAAGTGTGCTAATTCAACCTAAAAATATAGTGGGGTAAAAATTAAACAAACTTAAATAAAGTAACAAATAGCTGTACTTTGTTATTTTACACCTCTGCCAGTAACTTCATTAAAACAGGTGAACATTTATACCCATTTATCCATACTGTATGAAACATTTACATGTGTAGAAGCTCTCTACTGCTTACTCATGTGTGTTTTGCTCAGGTTTTTGCAAGTGTGAAAGAAACAGCTGGACACACAACAAAGGTTTGGGGCAGCCACCCATGTAGTTTCCCTAGCTGCAAAAGGCTTTAACATTGAGTACAATGTGTACTGGTTAGAGTCCAACACAGAACTGTTTAAGAATGGAGGATGAGGAGTTTTTAAAGCTGGATCACAGGAAGTGACGCCCTCGGGTCCCGGACAGGAAGGATTTCTCGTGTTTGGTCTGTGGAGAGAAAAGAAAGAGGCTCAGTGCACCCCACCGCCCCCTGGCCTGGTGTGGAATTGTCGTTTCCTGGTCCCTTTGGTTGACTCCCAAGCGAACGTGTGTGACACAAGTGACAAACTTTTTGTATGTTGATATACTTTCACGCTTCTCAATATGTTATTTTCCCACCATACAGTATTTATAACCCAGTAATAGTTATGGATTTATTTGAATTTGTTCCTGGTAAAAGCTGACTGTGTGAAGGCAGGGGGTGTCACAGAGTCCCACACACGAGTACATCAACACAGCATCTGTTTCAAACAAAGGGAGATTATTATTCAAAATACTTTGTGCAAAGCCAATAAGCAAGTTGTTTTCTCTTAATCTCTCTCTCACCACCATACTGCCCTCCTCCAGTCGACTGTTGCCTTCCTTCCTCCCAGCTCCAGCTCACATGGACAAGGCAGTGCAGTCCCTTTTATTGAGGATCCAGGAGTACTTCTTGTGCCCATGGGATATTGCCCATTGGAAGCACTTGTGGGTCATACAGACGTCCCGAATAACGGAGTGCATCTCCCTGTAACTCCCTTTTGTTGCACCCAGGAACCCCAGCAGAGCTGAGCTTCCAGACTAGAATTCCCAGCATTCCCTGCTAGTTTCCTACTACGTACCAATATGCAGGGCCCTTGATATCTAACATCCTGCATGAACAAACATCCCACAGAGACAGTCCTCCCCTGTCCTTCCCTTTTGGCTGGGATGTCCGTCCATCCACTTGGGGAGCCTTTTTCGGGTAAGACATCTTTTTTATCTCTCGACCAGGATGTCTGTCTGCCCACTTGGGGTCTCCCATCCAGGTAAGGAACCTTCCCTTCTCCTGGCCAGAATGCCCATCAACTTGTGTGCTACTTACAATTGATAATTCAAATCATAACAGAATGGTAACCTCATTTTGGAATATGGAGTTTTCTATTAGCCCAGAAGGAAAAAATATGTTCATTTTCTGTTTTGAACATTGGCTGTCTTTGTGTTTTCAAATGTCTCTAGAATGTACTACTGAACTGATGTAAATGCACATATTAATAGGACGGCACCTTGTTTTCGCTTCTTATTCTGCAAAATTACATTTTGTAATGTTTTTCATCTAACCTTTTCTATTTCCACACAGCACAATTTAAGGGATAAAGTCTCTGCAGTCACTGAAGAACTAAACAAGCTGAATGTCATTCAGATTTCAGAACAAGTAAGTGTTCTTTATTATTAAAGACACATTAAGTAAGAATTGCTTTAGAAGTGTTCTCATTACATGACTTATCTGCTGTGTAAAAATACAGAGAAAAATAGGTGGCATACCATGTTTAATGTCCTACAGTTTTTTTTTTTCCATTGCTAAGACAGATTCTGCAATAATTAAGTTGCTTTCTCAAAACTCTTCATATAGTCTGCAATACCAACACACAGCCTGACCAAACAGTTAAGCTCTCCTCCAAAATGAACTACAACACCAAAAAAGTAACACGTTATGTCCTTCTGGAAGAACACTACATCATACACAAAACAAAAGGCCTGCAAAACACTAACAACAGACAGCATTACCTAAAATGTAATATGGATCATCATAAAAGTATCGTCTGTAAAGTAACTGACATTATTTGTCGCAAATATTGTATTACAAAACAGAACAAGTTTGTACTCTAAAAGTGTTCAGGAATGAACAAACCACGCAGCAGTATGTGTTTATATGTTTATTCCTGTCTGTGGTCTACTGTAAGTACAGAGTATTTATTCCTAATCATACAAAAAATATATACCCAACACAAAATGTAGCGTTGAAGAAAATACCATAGAAGTAAAATATACTGTGCATATATATATATGTATGTATATATACACACACACACACCCACACACACACTTGCAGTTGGTCCACAACTATAATAATACCACGCTGTAATGCTAATCCATCCTCTCCCCTGGATTGGGCCACAAGTTCTCATCAACATCACATCTGATATCCTCTCTGGCAATACATCTAAAGTTGTATCTCTTCACATGCCTGATCCATCCTTGGCATTGCTCTGGAGAAAAATCTTGGCATCCAGCATTCATTGCATCCAGTAATGACATCTAATCATGTGGCCGGTGGTCATAAACCTTCCACCTCAATGCAGAAAAGAATTCCTCAATGGGGTTCAGGAAGGAGGATGGTGGCAGAAACAATGAGGACATCCTTGGGTGTGCTGCAAACCATTCTTTGACTGCAGTGGAGTTGTGGAAAGCAACGTTATTCCATACCACAATAAATACCTGTAATAACACATTTGTACTTGGTCTTGATATTAATTTAGCAAATTGCCATATTTCAGTTTTGAATGTCTTATTAGCAGTTTTGGTGACAGTATGTAGGCATGTGCAAAATGGCCTCTGAAAATGTAATGTTGTGATGTTGATGGATTTTGAGTGAGACAGGAATCCATGAATTTTGAAGCATATAGTCACTGAATGCATTTTGTATGAAAGCAAAGAGAAATGCTTAACAGTTTGGCCCACATAAGCTGATGTTGTGGTGACTGCATGAAGAGTTTTGAGAAAGCGACTTCAGTATTGCAGAATCTGTCTTAGCAATTGAAAAAATCTGTAAATAAAAAATGAAATTCAGGTTTAAATAATGACAACTTTTGTCATTCTCGATGCTCCTAAATTGCCAAAATAATCCTGTAGTGTTTGAGCTCTGTCCTCTTCCAAAGTAGTTTCAACAAAGAATGGCAACTTTTCCTGCTAATTTTCCAACATTCCAGAGAAAATAGAAACCATGTTAATAAAGGTGCATTGCTGTTTTTCTGCTAAATCCCCACCTCCACCTCAGAGACAACCGGAACCATTTCCCCTGAGACATTCCCCAGGCTCATGGTATGACATGGCCCCCCCACCTACCACACCTTCCAAAGAGAAGGAGCAGCCCTGGCTAAGAGGTTGTGAACATGAAAAAGGGCATCTGCCTTAGCCCAAAGTAAACCCTTCCAATGAACTAACTTAAAGTGATATATACCTGAAGGTATAGTCAGTATTTCAGCTTCATGATGGCCTATTTGATGGCACTTGCTTCTTGTTCAATGGCGGACTTGACCATGGCCTGTTACTCTCTTCGATAACACCCAGTTCTAACATATTTTTATTTCCAGATCGACTTCAGCACATTTAGCCTCTGGTATCTGGTAGGGGTGCTCACTCAAAATTATGCCAAGTTCATTGACTATATAGTTTTTAAAAATTGAGCTCTTTGTGTCTGAGTTGGTAAAAAGGTCTAGGGTATAACCCTGGCTGTAGTGGTCTCCACTCTTTCCTTCCTAAGGATGTTTACGTGATAAACTCTCTTAGGGGTTCCTTGTTTGGGTTGTCTAATTATGTAATCCACCAAACTCTTGCATGCTGTTACCTCATACCATCCATTGTGCTAGAATTTTAGAGTCGGGGGTGGGCACCAAGACGATAACACATGGTCCCTATCTGGAATCTGTTGAGTGTCAGCTCCTTGATTGTATGGCCAACCCTGCGTCTGTGGAAGAATTTTCACAAAATGTTGACAAAACTGTGCTACGTACTCTAATACAGTGGTGGACTGAAAATCTTGTTCCACCTACACCTTCTTAACCAGACCCAATATTTCCCTCAGCTGTCTCCCATACAGGAGTTTCAACAGAGAAAAGCCAGTAGAGTTTTGGAACACATCTCTGTATGCAAAAAGGGCAAATGGAGACATCCTATTCCAATCTTGCCTATCCTCCCTCACCATTTTCTTCAACCTTTGCTTTAGCATTTAATTAAAGCACTCTACTAAGCCATCCATTTGAGAATGATAAACAGATATTTTCAGATGTTTAATACAAAGCAGCTTTGCAATTTCTTCAAGTGTGGTGGAATTAAAGGCTGTCCCTTGATTCATAAGGATTTCTTTAGGGATGCTCACATGAGGAAACACCTCAGTCAACTCCATAGCAATTTTTTTTAATTACTCACTCTACTGTATATGGGATTACCTCTGTATATAGACAACACCAAAATATATTTGTCTCCACAGGCGGAGATTTTGAGTGGATTGGTTTGATAGAGTAGATAAATTTCCCTGAGGGGTTGAATAAAGTATCTATCTATCTATCTATCTATCTATCTATCTATCTATCTATCTATCTAAATGAGCGCCCATAAGATGCACATGCACTAACTCGCATACCTCATGACAGTACAAGCATGGGATTAATAGAAGTTGCTGCTTTTCCCTTTAGTGATCAGCCACTTGTTGTAACAGGTCATTGGATGTGGACGCAGGGCGCTGGACGCAGGACACATCACAGCGCACGCGCACTGCCGCACTGCAACGAGCCCAAACCACCGGCACACGCTTCTGAAAAACCACAAGCAAAGGAGTCACGGCTCAAAAACGAAATAAACACAATAAACGCAGCATATTTGAATCACATTACAGTATTACAGTACGGAATCCACAGAGGTCCAGACTACACAGAATATTTCAATCACATTACAGTATTACAGTACGGAATCCCCAAAAGTCCAGACTACACAGCATATTTGAATCACATTACAGTATTACAGTAATACATTATTAACATTCCAGCCACAGAAAACACAGAAATGAGACCAGATGGATAAACACAATAAAGGAACGCTCCTTATTAAACGTAAGTGCCATTATAATTCCTAACAGTAAACGACGTATAGCTAACGGAGTCACGGCTCCAAAAAGAAACAGCTCAACTAACGGAAATACAAAAACGAGCCCACATGGATAAACACAATGAACGCAGGCGCCTACAACACGCTTCTGAAACAGCAGAAGTGAAGGAGTCACGGCTCCAAAACAAAAGAGCTCCTATTTGAGATGACTTAGTAACAGAGGTGTTTGGTCAAACGATCTCATTAGACCAGATACCACTTTTAACGCACCGGGCTGTATTAAGTCCAAAGAATATTGACGTTGATCAGATAAATAACCAAGTGATTGAACTGCTACCTGGAGAAAGCCGCCTTTGTCTAAGTACTGACAATTTGGATTCTGAAGACGAAACTGAACATCTTAATTTCCCATTAGAATATTTAAACACTATTAACCCGGCCGGATTACCGCAACACAATCTTAACCTTAAAGTGTGGACAATAGTCATGCTATTAAGAAACCTTAATACTAAACAAGGTGTATGCAACCGGACACGATTAGTCGTGAACACCATGACTGACAATGCTATTGAAGCAAAAGTACTTACGGGATCGCATACTAACAATACTGTTTTGATTCCCAGAATTGACCTTACAAGTTCTGACCTGGAATTACCGTTTAAACTTAAACGCCGCCAATTTCCCATTAAGGTTGCATTTGCCATGACAATCAACAAATCCCAAGGACAGACCATGGACAAAGTGGGCATTTACCTCTCTGAACCTGTATTTGCACATGGACAACTTTATATGGCCTATTCAAGAGTTCGGTGTTCATGTGACGTTAAAGTTAAGGTTGTAAGTTCTCCATACCAAGGACAACTCATTCAAGGACAAGACACCATCTTTACTACAAATGTTGTATATAAAGAAATATTGCATTAACTATCTGTAATCTACCATTTCATTACTTCTTTAGTTCCTATGTACTTCATTTACACCTTTACACTCAAATATATTTCATACATATATATGTAGCAACTCAAGGACAATGTCTGCTTAAATAACATGACGATTAGAATTCTATTTTAATTTAATTATGTTAATAAATATAAATACAGATATATGTATTTAATTAAATCCATAACCTCCCAAAACACTCCCACCCTCCATCGTGTGTCATCCCTCCAACGATTGTATGGAACACAGAGTGATTGACATTCATTCAATTGCGATTCGTTAGAGAATCGGGGATTTACTGGTTTTCAATAACAAAATAGGCTACCTGTGTGAAGGGATCAGAGGTGGATACACTGTTAACAGAAACAACTGCATTCCAGATGTGCTTAAGGGAGTCATTATTCCACTGCTTGCATTTAAAAACAGGGTAGTTTCCTGTGGTTGATGAGAGGACTTGCTAAATCACGTTTACGCATGAAGGTGCAATTGGTTGAGCCAATTTTCTAATTGACACTTCACAGGACATAATTAAGGCACCTGTGCCCAAGATAATATAAAAGGAGCTTTAGTTAGTTAGAAGAGAAATCAAAAGAAACCAAGGGTCAAGAAAGACAAAATTGAGAGTGTGAGCCAGCGTGGTGGTGAGGAAGCAGGTGGTCAGTGGCCCCACAAGGAAACTTGAGAAATGGTGCCCCAGGGGTGTGTCGCTCCTTTTGAACATTCTGGGGCATCAGGTGCAATTGAGGGATCCCTCCAGCCCTCCTGGACTGATGGATGAGTGGCAGGATCACGCAGGTACACCTCTATACATTCTAGTGGATGCCGTTGGATGGTGGTCAAGACAAAAGCTGGAGAGCTGGACCGTGGCTGTTGGCATCTCACCCTGGCTGTAAGACCTGAAGGGTGAGCTTGGGAGATGGAGGATGAAAGACACGCTAGACTGCCAGGAAAAACAAGAAAAGGAAAACCAATGTCTGCATGGTTTTATTGTTGGATTTAAATGTTTGAATGAACCATATTTCTGGTTTGACTGCCCATGATTACATTGATTTTACTCAGTACTATTTATTCATTAATTCAGCTTACAGTGCACTTTATT
This sequence comes from Erpetoichthys calabaricus, assembly GCF_900747795.2. Classification (NCBI taxonomy): domain Eukaryota; kingdom Metazoa; phylum Chordata; class Cladistia; order Polypteriformes; family Polypteridae; genus Erpetoichthys; species Erpetoichthys calabaricus. The sequence goes on from NC_041405.2 coordinate 19,773,130, forward strand.
TGCACTTAGAACTAGGTAATTAAAAGCACTGTGAACACTGTTTGCACCAGTTCATCCATGTCTATGATGAGGAAGAAATGCCAGCTGAGGGCAAGCCGGGCATCAAACTAGAGTGAGATTAGTCAGTAGTGATCCTTTTGACATGGTTTGTGACATTAGATTCATGCAGGTCTGCAACAGATGGAAAAGCAAAGCCAATTATTTTCTCAGCAGACAACACAATACATTTAATTTATTTTTGAAGTGGACTGTTGTTGAACCAAACCAGAAAACGATGGAGAATGTGATCACACTTTCAATTATGGCTTTGTAGAATTGTACTAGAATGGGCTGGCAAATACTTTACACCAACTTGTAACGGCCGACCCCTTTTACCCAGCCGGCAGCTACACCTCCAAGACCAGTGGCCTGGATAATTAACTGAGAAATAATCTACTATCAAGCCGTACTTCTTACCATTTGAACTTTTCCCCACAATCGACGGTGAAAAATATAAGCACACAAACAGGATGTAAAATTAAACAGATTATATGTTTTAAATGAAATATAAAAATAGAAACATATAAATATCCCTCCACCCCAGCAATAACAAAACACCACCAAATATATATAAATATATACAACAAAAACCCTCCCTTGTCCCTGTAACAAATAAACACACAACACGAAAACAACAATGAATGATAAACTGAAAATGAATGAGAATGTGAGTCCGGCAATAATGAAACTGTCCTGAAAGCGGATGACTGAATTAGTGATATTGAGTGGTTTGAATCTCCCCGGTAAAAATGGAACAGCCTCACCGTGAATCCTCGTGTGAATGGTGGATGATTAAGTCCTACCCCGGGGTCTTTCGTGGTGAGGTCCGTGAAATAAATCCGGCAGATGGAAAAACAAACTGGATTGGCAAGCGCGATGTGGACAATAACTGGTACCGTTGGTTCGTGGTCGTGAATGAAAAATCTCCTTCTCTCCTCTCTTCCTTTTCCTTCTCCTCCTGATGGCTTATATAGTCCTGTGACGGCTGGGATTGAATGATTGTAAACAGGTGTTTTCCAGGATGGCGGCTGTGGTCTCCTTCCATCATCCGTCCCCGTTTTTACGGGGACGGCATAAACTGATGCACATAAACAGTAAACGGGACAATGAAACGAGACGCACGCAGTACTGACATTTAAACACTATGTGGCCCCGCTACATTCCCCCCCACCCCAACCTTGGACAAGGGAGGGCCGAAGTACGGCCACATGGATAGTGTCTATCTTGGAGTCAGTGCTGATACCCCTTTGAAACTGGAAATTAACGGGACCTGTTTGAGAAATGATTTTGGCCGGACCTAACCATTTAGGCACTAGCTTGGCGGAGAACCTTTTGCTGGCATCCGAGAGATGGTGAGCTCTAATCCAGACCAAATCACCCGGCTGAAAGTGCGCTTCCTTACGCCGGGCATTATATAACTTGGCATGTCTGGATGTCGAACTCACCAACCTCTGTTGGATTCTCCGCCGTAATTCCTCAATTTTGAATAAGTTATTGTAAGTGGTGGTTTCTGGATTAGGGGCTCTGGGAAGGAGTCGGTCAAGCGGGCCCTTTAGCTGTCTGCCCAGCGCAACCAAAGCAGGCGTCTCACCTGTGGCCTCATGCACAGCGGTGTTCAGGGCAAACCGGAGCTCGGGGAGCCATTTATCCCAGTCCTGATGGCGTTCACCCACATAGGAGGCGATCATGTTCTTCAGGGTCCGGTTCACTCGCTCCGTCATGTTAGCCTGGGGATGGTAAGCTGTTGTCAGGTTTTTCTTCACTCCCCAGGCTGTATAAAGTTCATCTAATAGAGAGCTCGTGAACTGCGGACCCCGGTCTGAGATGATGTTCTTCGGCACCCCCCCAGCGGGTGAAGATTTCGTTCTTCAGGGTGGAGCAGATCTTATTAGTTTTTGCGTCTGTTAATGCAAACAGCTCCACCCACTTAGAAAAATAATCAATCACCACCATCAGGACGGTCTTCCTCGAGCTGGTAACAGGAAAAGGCCCCATCAGGTCGACTCCCAAAGTCTCCCCCGGTCCATCCGCGATTGTCGATTGCAGAAATCCTGCCGGTTTACAGGTGGGTTTTTGAGCTGCTGGCAGGTGATGCACTTCTTCACGTGGTGGCAAACGTCTTTCCGGACAGACGGCCACCACGCAACCCCCAGGATCTTTAGTAAAGTCTTTGTCCTTCCAAGGTGACCACCTAAAGGACTGTCGTGATAGTAATTTAAAAAGTCGGGGATGAGCCCTTCCGGGACGACTAGTTGGTGTTGCAGACCCCCAAGGGAGGATGGAGTGGTCCTGTACAGAACCCCCTGGAGGTCCACGAAGTGTACCCGGTCGGTACGCTGCTGTTCCAGTCCCTGCCTGATGCTCTGGCAGAATGGACTGGTGGCTTGTGCTTGAGCCAGGTCTTCCAGGCTTCTTGGCAGAGGGAGGATCATTTTCTTTGCCTCTGCCAAACACACCATCCCCGGTGGCTCCGACACCCTGGACAGAGCATCAGGCACAATATTGCCACAGCCCTTCCGATAGGTCACCTTGAAAGTGAAGTTCTGGAGGCGTAACACCCACCTGGTTAGACGGGAGGAGGTCTTCGGGTGATTAAATACCCAGGTCAGAGCGTGATGGTCGGTGTACACTTCAAATTCAACCCCCTCCAGATAGTGTCTCCATTTTTCCACAGCCCACACGACAGCCAAACACTCTTTTTCAGCTGTCGAATAATTGAGCTCGGCGCCGTGCAAGGCTCGAGAGGCGTAAGCGATGACGTGTTCAGCCTGGTGGATTTTCTGAGTGAGCACGGCGCCAAGCCCCAGGTTGCTGGCATCGGTTTGTACCTGGAAAGTGAGCTGTGGATCTGGCTGGGCCAGAACGGGCGGCTCTTGAAGGTGGCTCTTTAGTTGCTCGACCGCGTCCTGGCACTCTGTTGTCCACTCCCACGGGACATCTTTTTTTCTTAGTTTGTTCAAGGGAGCCGCTATATCAGCCATCCGGGGAATGAACTTGTGATACCACCCCACTAACCCAAGGAAAACGTTGCAAAGATTTCAAATCCGTGGGCGTGGGGTAGTCTCGGATGGCTAAGGTCTTCTCGGGGTCTACAGTGACCCCCTCAGATGAAAGAATGTGCCCGAGGAAGCGTATGTGGGGTTGAATGAAGGTACACTTCTTCATGTTCAGCGTAAGGTGCGCTTGATGTAATCGTTGGAAGATGGTGTCGAGGTCCTGAAGATGTTGTTTAATAGAAGGGGAGTAAATAATGACGTCATCGATGTATACAAAGCAGATCTTGCCTATCAACCCCCTCAGGACTTGCTCCATGAGCCGCTGGAAGGGTGGCCCCAGCATTTTTAAGCCCAAAAGGCATGACTGTGAACTGGAACAAGCCTTCAGGGGTGATGACTGCCGTCTTCTTCCTACTCCCCTCGTCCATCGGCACCTGCCAATAGCCACTGCGGAGGTCTAGTGTGCTGAAAACTGCAGCTCCATGCAGTGACTCCAGAATCTCATGAACCAGGGGCATGGGATATGCGTCCAGGCTCGTCTTCCCGTTAACCCCCCTGTAGTCCACGCAGAAACGATAGGTGTCATCCGTCTTCTTTACGAGGACCACAGGGGACGCCCAGGAGGAGGAAGATGGTTCGATTATTCCCTCGGCGAGCATTCGATCAAGGTGTTCTTTAATTATGCCCTTCTTTAGTGGAGAAACACGGTAGACTCGGTGCCTTATTGGAACTTCGTCCGAGGTGTGGATCACGTGGGTAACTCCACGGGCGACTCCTAATTTCTCAGTCCACACCTCGGCCCACTTCTTCAGCACCCGGCCTTACCTCTTCGGGCTGTTCCTCCACAGGGGCTGCCGGCCGAGGTGCTTGCGTCACTCCTCACTGCTGCATAGAAGCCAATGAATTCCGAGCCCAGATCTTCTTTGGATTTATGAATGAAGTCGCATACCCCTTCCCCTGGCACCGTATACCCCCTGGGACTGAGATGGATGGTCATCCTCATGGTGGTTAAAGAGTCCAGCCCAAGGAGTAACGGGACGGACAGGTGCCGGTCATCCAGGACATACGTATCCATCTCCCAGGTGGTGGAAAGTACACTGTACCTCAAGGGGACTTTGCCCAGGGCTCTGTGTTCACTCCCATCTGCCAATACAAATCGGACAGACGGGGCAGATGTTAAGTTGTCTGTCGGTCGGCTAATCTTCTTCCACATGCTTGAGCGGATTAAGGTGTGATGGCTCCCTGTATCCACCACCGCATCTACCTGCCACCCCCGCAGCTTCACTGGGACGATCAGGAGGGACGTACTCGCTTGCATGATGGCGAGATCGGCTTCCGACCGGCAAGGTTTGGCTCGCTGGGGTTTTAGGGGCTGGGTTTCTCGTGTACTGGCTTGTACCTTGTTCCAGTACGTTTTTGAGTTTCCCCAGTCCCGTTCCACTTGCGAGCCCACCTTCACCAGGTCTTCCACCGACCCCACCACCCCCCTGAGACCCCCAGCTAACTGCGGGTTACAGGCATTAAGAATGCGGCGGACTACCTCTTCTTCAGACATAGCCGGCCGCCACTTCAAACACAAAGCCCGATATTCATAGGCGAAGTCCCGGATGGATTGCGAAGGCAGTTGCACCATGGATCGCAGCTTGTCCTCCAGTTCAGATTCATAGTCTTCCGGAAGAAAAGCCACGAGGAAAGATCGACGAAAGGATCCCCAGTCTTTAATGTTCTTCTTTGCCGTCAGCCACCAGCTCCGCACCGGCCCCGAGAGGGATGCCCCTATCACCCCCATAAGCTCTTCTATGGTTAAAGGGTTAACAGCCAGGTACGCCTCTCCTTCTTCCACAAAGTTGAGGACATCATCGATGTTATAAGGGACCCCCAACTTGGGAAAGGAAAGGCGCACCCCAGGAACAGAGGGCCGATTGATGTATTCACCCCCCCCACGAGACCCGTACGGCGTTGAATGACAGGGTGACTGACGTAACGTCTGGAGACTCCTTCGGACCTCCCCCTGAAGAGTTTCTCGCCAGCGTTGATCTCGCCTCTGGAGGCACAACACGATTTCCCGCCCCAGGAGTTGAACTTGCTCATTGAGATATTCTTTTATTTTCTCCTGGGAGCTGCTGATGCGAGCCCGCAAGGCATCTTCGCGCCCGAGCGCACTTTCAGCAACCTCGCAGACTTTCTCATCCAGCCGGGTTAGTTGTTGCGCCAGATCTTCCCACGGAGGCGAGACATCCTCCAGGCATTCCTCCTCAGGTCCATGGTGATCTTCGAGGTACAGCGACTGCAACGAATCCACAACCTCCTGCACCGCTGAACACGCTCTGACCGTGACGTGCCGCGCCCCGGCTACTCCATCATCACACCGCGGCGAAGCAATGGTGTCGTCCTGCTCGGCACGCACTATAGACATGTTAAATGGGGAAAATGTTTAAAGGCAGACAGCGATAGATATTTATTTAGATTCCTCAGAGAGGGCACCACTTTATGTAACGGCCGATCCCTTTTACCCAGCCGGCAGCTACACCTCCAAGACCAGTGGCCTGGATAATTAACTGAGAAATAATCTACTATCAAGCCGTACTTCTTACCATTTGAACTTTTCCCCACAATCGACGGTGAAAAATATAAGCACACAAACAGGATGTAAAATTAAACAGATTATATGTATTAAATGAAATATAAAAATAGAAACATATAAATATCCCTCCACCCCAGCAATAACAAAACACCACCAAATATATATAAATATATACAACAAAAACCCTCCCTTGTCCCTGTAACAAATAAACACACAACACGAAAACAACAATGAATGATAAACTGAAAATGAATGAGAATGTGAGTCCGGCAATAATGAAACTGTCCTGAAAGCGGATGACTGAATTAGTGATATTGAGTGGTTTGAATCTCCCCGGAAAAAATGGAACAGCCTCACCGTGAATCCTCGTGTGAATGGTGGATGATTAAGTCCTACCCCGGGGTCTTTCGTGGTGAGGTCCGTGAAATAAATCCGGCAGATGGAAAAACAAACTGGATTGGCAAGCGCGATGTGGACAATAACTGGTACCGTTGGTTCGTGGTCGTGAATGAAAAATCTCCTTCTCTCCTCTCTTCCTTTTCCTTCTCCTCCTGATGGCTTATATAGTCCTGTGACGGCTGGGATTGAATGATTGTAAACAGGTGTTTTCCAGGTTGGCGGCTGTGGTCTCCTTCCATCATCTGTCCCCGTTTTTACGGGGACGGCATAAACTGATGCACATAAACAGTAAACGGGACAATGAAACGAGACGCACGCAGTACTGACATTTAAACACTATGTGGCCCCGCTACATACTAAAGAAATTAAATATGTTCACTTTTTAGTGATGGAAGTGATTTAAATTTCCCAACTGAGAGTTTTGAGATAGTTGTGCCCAACAATTTGAAGGATTCCACCATATTGACAGTAGAATCATTACTTTCTAGAAGAGGTTGTATCAAATATTTGCAAAAGTCAATTACCATTTCCACTGTCTTGGTGGTTTTGAGTACCAGGTTATTGGTAGCGCACTAAGACAAAAGACAAGTCACCTTCTTTCTATATGCAGTTTCATTTCCATTATCAAGTAGTCCAATGATGGTGGTGTCATCTGTGAACTTAATTATTTTTTACTGCAGGTTCAGTGGACCTACAGTCATTGGTGTACAGAGAATAGAGTGGGGGAATGTTCACAGCCATGAGGGGCACCTAAGCTGGCACAGAGGACACTGCATAGAGAGTGGCCTTTGTTTAGGCCAGCACTCAGGACATCTGAGTTTGGATTAGCTGGCTGGTTATAAGTATTACTTATTTGTCCACATTTAATATTAGACCAGTCTTTGATAATTATTACAGTATATGGAGAATAGAAATGTACCAACACAGTCACTCTTTTTGGATTGCCCTTGAAATGTTATAAAGCATTCACTCATGGGATACAAGTGGGAGTCTCCATTTGTGCAGGTGACCGCAGTCTTTTTATTTCTAAATTGTTGTGCGTTTGCTACTTTCAGACTGCCACTCCTGGTATTTTATGACATATATATTTGAGGCCATCCCATAACATGCAAGGATCTCCCTATTTTCTATATTGTAGTCAGCCGTCACCTGCGTACCTAGGTCATAATAAACCCTTCTGCGTCTCACAGGAGAGGAATGGAGTTAATTTATGTGCCCAGTCCTACTTTAGCCATCTATGTCTTTAAGCAGTCCACTCAAATATGCTTCAGTGTCATCTGTTTTTGAAGAGGTACAAGTATCTGCAACAGACCAAGTGATCTTTCGGTTTGTATACTGACTTCTGACAATCTTTTTGCCTACTCCTCTACAAAGTTGGTTTGCTCGCTGGCTACCCATAATTCTAGATGTTGTACAGTTTCAGCCAACTGTTGTACCACAGTCCTGCATTCCTGTTGTTCTGTCTTCTTCTAGCAATGATCCTTTTAACTATGCTACTGCAAAAACACACAGGATAAGAGGAAAAGTGTTGAGGCTCTGTCTAAACACCCTGTTTAATGTCCCAAATCAAAAATGAAAGTATGATGTTAATAGTGGCGAAGCTTCTCATTTTCAATGTGTTATGTCAGCATACTGATGAGGATTGGAGAGATAAGTGGGAGACAGACATCTAGATAGAAAAGGCAAAACCATGAGATCAAAAATACGTATGTCGAAGTCAGAATGAGAGACAAAATAAATTGTGATAAAATAACATGATCAAAACCAGAAGGAAGGTTTAATCAAAGAGAGATCATAGCATGAACTTTGGAAAATAGGTTTGTTATCCACAGCAAAGGATAAGAAAATGATCTGTTTGACAATCTTTAAGCCTTTCAAAGATCACAGCCTCAGAAGACATGTTCCTAATACCAGCAGAAACAATCACAGTAATCATAATCTTGGATGAATCACATCAGAATAGAACATAAAACTTCAAATAAAAGGAGAAATCAAAATAAAGGTCAGAGTCTTAGTCAACAACTCCAAAAGCTCCAAACTCAGCATTAGATCTCTAAAACTTGTCCAGAGAAGACAGAAAAGATAAGAATAAAATCCTATTCAGAAGATAATGAAGCTATGATTGTGCCAAAAGTGATGTCATTAATCTTCTGGCTGATTCTGTTCCATTGTAGGAGAAAACGGAAACCATGTTAATAATGGTGCATCACACTTTTTGTTCCAGCTGAGACAATTTAAACTATTACCCATAAGAAACTCTCATGTATGATAGCTGACATTTAAGTATTTCATTTTCATTTCTTAGAATCATCACAAAATGCTGGTCTTTCTTTGTTTTTGTAGTGCTAATTATTTGCTCATTTATTTATTTATTTAATCCTATTACCTTAAAAAAGATCTTCATTAAACAGGTGAACATTTGTTTCCATCCATCGTGTATCAAAACGTTACACATTTGGCACCTCTGATTTGTTAATTTGTAAGGGGGCTGCATGAGTTGACCTAAGTGATAAACCTCCTGTAAACTAATGCACGTTGCTCAATATTATAATGTCTCTGTGTAAATATATGAATATAAACAATAGTATGTTCTATATCTTTCTGATTGCATGCACATGCTGACCTCATTTTTGGTATAAGGTCTTTTTAATGACCCAAATTTGCTTACCACATTAGAAGATATTTTTCTTTGTTCTGATGTCACCAGCTTACCCTACAGAACTAATAGAAAGTTCCAGATTCATAGGATGGAGGCCTGTTTTTGTTTGCTATAAACTAAAGAGTAGCATTTATTTTTATTAATTGTATAAGTTGTGCAAATGTAATCTGCTTGATTATATAAGATGTTACTTTCTTGAAATAAAATTAATTAACAAAATTGTAAAATCTCCAGAAATATATGAACACAATAAAAAATCAGTAAACAGTTTTGTATCTTGTTGATTTCATGCATGGTAAAAGTGCACTAATGATTCAGTTTTGTAAATCCGCTTGATATCATTTCAGATATAAGATATTTTTAATGACCCATAAAAACATTTACTCCGTTTTTGCTTACAACATTGGAAAAACTCTTTCTTTGTCCTGATGTCACCAACTTACCCTACAGAACGAATACAGAGTTAAAGATTCATAAGATGGAGGCCTGCTTTTGTTTGCTATAAACTAAAGAGTATCATTTTTAATTTTGACTCTGATAATGTCTATTTCTACACAGGAAAAATTATTATTGAGGGGAAAGAGAGATAGAATCTCTGGGATAAAGAAGGAATTTGACAAGCTGAATGACATTTTGATGTCCAAAGGGCTAACTAAGTGTTCTGTATAAATAAGGAAATCTTATCCACTAAAGAACAGCTTTATAAATAGAAAATATTATAAATGATTTATAAGTTTTACCCTTGTTTAACTAATCTTCCATCATTTATCTATTTTATGGTAATTGTTAGGTGCCATTCACAAAATGCCGCTCCTCTTTTAGCTTTGGCATTGTTATGTATGAACAGTAAATATGTATGCATGTTTGTATTTGAATATGTATTTATTTATTCCAAATGTGTTTTAAAAGTGACTTCATTAAACTAGGTGAACGCTTACATCACATTCATCCTGCATCAAAAATGTTCATATTTAGCTCCCCTCTGCTGCTTATTTATGAGGATGTTTCATTAACTTTTCCTAAAGATAAACATGTGGTGTGCTACGTAATACACTTATTCACTGTTTAAAGCAACATCTTATATGTACATAAACTTAATAATAACTCAGAAAGTGGTTTTTGTAAGAGCAGTTTAACCTAATTTTTGATGCATCCATTTTTAATAATTTGTATTAATAATTTTTGAGCAACAGTAGAAGTATTGGCTTGTAGCTCACACTATGGAACTGAAGTAAAGGAACAGATTAATAAAGGCAGCCTGTTTTTGTCCTTCAAAATCACAATTTTATTATTTGACCTTTCCTCTTAAACACAGGTGGAGTGGTTACTGAGTGATATAAAGGATGCAACCTATGGAACTGAAAAAGCATTGGACAATCTGAATGACAATTTACTTTCAGAAGGTGTAAGTGTTAACCAAACAAATCTTTATTGCCAAAAAATATAAGTTTTCTATTTACAGCTTGAAACTCGAATGTTGTTTGTTTTCTATTGTGCTTTTCTTTCCTGCACTCAACCTAGGCAGAGTGTCCCATCTATTTTCCAAGTTAATAGACTTACCTCCATAAATTAAAGATACTTTCTCACATTAAGGTTTATGGGGAAAGCCAGTATTTCAAGTCTAGATACCAAGTTTAACATACCTTTGCGTTTGTTTTTTTTCAGTAACCTAGAAGGAATGATGTAATAAATTAATTTCTTTGCTTAGAACATGAGGAGTTGTCTTTCTGTGTCTTGATGCCTCCAACCCAACACTACAGAACTAATACCAAAGCGCACATTAAGGCCTTGGCATTAATAGGAAGGAAGCCTGATTTCCCTTTCCCTTTAATGCACTCCACTTGACAATTTAAAGTCTACAGAATAACATTTTCCCACACATATAACCAACATGCATATTACTCTACAATAACTCATTTTTAATTATAATAAAAAAAAACTACAAATCTGAGTGTCGGTGTTCTACTGAAGAATGATCTGGACAGGAGTCAGTTCCATTTAATGCTCTTAATCTTGTAAAGAACTAACAGTAAGGACAGCTCAGAGATAATATAGCATAAGTCACATTTTGCAGTATGAGGGAACATAGAATAACTGACATGCAGTAATTCTTCAATAATTTATGAAGACAATATATGTAATTGTTCAAAGTTTATTCTTATCCAAAAAAGTAGAATATTCACTTAATAAGTTACCTGTGCTTTCCTTAGTCATTGTGGCTCTTGACCAGATTCTAGATGGCAGGGTAATGTTCCGTTAGCTTTTCCCGAGCTCAAATTCCATAAACTAACAACATGAATACTTATCTCGGCTTATAGGAAAGCTGACACGCCTTTAATTAGCACTCACGTTACAAGGAACAGCAGGACCTCAATGTCCAAGCATAGCGACATTCCTAATTACTTAAATGCTAGTCTCATTTTAAATTTGAGTTTTTCTGGTCCAGACAATCAGTGACTTTTACAGCTGGACTCACTCTAGCATTTAAGTAATTAGACTTGTAATAATTGGCCACAATATCTTGCATACAACATACGGATATTGTTCACACAATATATAACTTTTGGTCTCAAAATACCATATAAGAGATAGAGATAGCTTAAGAAGACAAAAAAAAATGCTTTCCTCAACATGCTTCTTTAAATTTGAAGGTGAATTCCTGAAAGCAGAGATTTCTTTAGGTGTTGGCAGGCACTGAAGGCAGTGCATTGTATCTGACTCCCGTTTGCATTTTACAGATCTGAATGAAGTGTTTAAATATGATTGTGAGAGAAATACAGTACATATTCAATTTCCTTGTCTCAGCAGTGAGCAGGAAGTAGCGTGGGAACGGCCTGCCAAGCCATGCAAGGGACGCTACAGTGCTTTTATTTGGAATGATGTACAGCCTTCTATTGACTGCGTCTTAACAATGCTGAGCTATGTATAACTTAAGTTGACAACACATCTGATAGTTTTCTTAAATGAATTTATATTAGTTTGGTCTGCGTAATGAGTAACGAGTACTAATTGCAAAATGTACCTGGGTAAAAGTATGCTAATTCAACCTAAAAATATAGTGGGGTAAAAATTAAACAAACTTAAATAAAGTAACAAATAGCTGTACTGTTATTTTACACCTCTGCCAGCAACTTCATTTAAACAGATGAACATTTATACCCATTTATCCATACTGTATGAAACATTTACATGTGTAGAAGCTCTCTACTGCTTACTCATGTGTGTTTTGCTCAGGTTTTTGCAAGTGTGAAAGAAACAGCTGGACACACAACAAAGGTTTGGGGCAGCCACCCATGTAGTTTCCCTAGCTGCAAAAGGCTTTAACATTGAGTACAATGTGTACTGGTTAGAGTCCAACACAGAACTATTTAAGAATGGAGGATGAGGAGTTTTTATAGCTGGATCACAGGAAGTGACGCCCTCGGGTCCCGGACAGGAAGGATTTCTCGTGTTTGGTCTGCGGAGAGAAAAGAAAGAGGCTCAGTGCACCCCACCGCCCCCTGGGCTGGTGTGGAATTGTCGTTTACTGGTCCCTTTGGTTGACTCCCAAGCGAACGTGTGTGACACAAGTGACAAACTTTTTGTATGTTGATATACTTTCACGCTTCTCAACATGTTATTTTCCCACCATACAGTATTTATAACCCAGTAATACTTATGGATTTATTTGAATTTGTTCCTGGTAAAAGCTGATTGTGTAACAGCAGGGGGTGTCACAGAGTCTCACACACGAGTACATCAACACAGCATCTGTTTCAAACAAAGGGAGATTATTATTCAAAATACTTTGTGCAAAGCCAATAAGCAAGTTGTTTTCTCTTAATCTCTCTCTCACCACCATACTGCCCTCCTCCAGTCGACTGTTGCCTTCCTTCCTCCCAGCTCCAGCTCACATGGACAAGGCAGTGCAGTCCGTTTTATTGAGGATCCAGGAGTACTTCTTGTGCCCATGGGATATTGCCCATTGGAAGCACTTGTGGGTCATACAGACGTCCCGAATAACGGAGTGCATCTCCCTGTAACTCCCTTTTGTTGCACCCAGGAACCCCAGCAGAGCTGAGCTTCCAGACTAGAATTCCCAGCATTCCCTGCTAGTTTCCTACTACGTACCGATATGCAGGGCCCTTGATATCTAACATCCTGCATGAACAAACATCCCACAGAGACAGTCCTCCCCTGTCCTTCCCTTTTGGCTGGGATGTCCGTCCATCCACTTGGGGAGCCTTTTTCGGGTAAGACATCTTTTTCATCTCTCGACCAGGATGTCTGTCTGCCCACTTGGGGTCTCCCATCCAGGTAAGGAACCTTCCCTTCTCCTGGCCAGAATGCCCATCAACTTGTGTGCTACTTACAATTGATAATTCAAATCATAACAGAATGGTAACCTCATTTTGGAATATGGAGTTTTCTATTAGCCCAGAAGGAAAAAATATGTTCATTTTCTGTTTTGAACATCGGCTGTCTTTGTGTTTTCAAATGTCTCTAGAATGTACTACTGAACTGATGTAAATGCACATATTAATAGGACGGCACCTTGTTTTCGCTTCTTATTCTGCAAAATTACATTTTGTAATGTTTTTCATCTAACCTTTTCTATTTCCACACAGCACAATTTAAGGGATAAAGTCTCTGCAGTCACTGAAGAACTAAACAAGCTGAATGTCATTCAGATTTCAGAACAAGTAAGTGTTCTTTATTATTAAAGACACATTAAGTAAGAATTGCTTTAGAAGTGTTCTCATTACATGACTTATCTGCTGTGTAAAAATACAGAGAAAAATAGGTGGCATACCATGTTTAATGTCCTACAGTTTTTTTTTTTCCATTGCTAAGACAGATTCTGCAATAATTAAGTTGCTTTCTCAAAACTCTTCATATAGTCTGCAATACCAACACACAGCCTGACCAAACAGTTAAGCTCTCCTCCAAAATGAACTACAACACCAAAAAAGTAACACGTTATGTCCTTCTGGAAGAACACTACATCATACACAAAACAAAAGGCCTGCAAAACACTAACAACAGACAGCATTACCTAAAATGTAACATGGATCATCATAAAAGTATCGTCTGTAAAGTAACTGACATTATTTGTCGCAAATATTGTATTACAAAACAGAACAAGTTTGTACTCTAAAAGTGTTCAGGAATGAACAAACCACGCAGCAGTATGTGTTTATATGTTTATTCCTGTCTGTGGTCTACTGTAAGTACAGAGTATTTATTCCTAATCATACAAAAAATATATACCCAACACAAAATGTAGCGTTGAAGAAAATACCATAGAAGTAAAATATACTGTGCATATATATATATGTATGTATATATACACACACACACACCCACACACACACACTTGCAGTTGGTCCACAACTATAATAATACCACGCTGTAATGCTAATCCATCCTCTCCCCTGGATTGGGCCACAAGTTCTCATCAACATCACATCTGATATCCTCTCTGGCAATACATCTAAAGTTGTATCTCTTCACATGCCTGATCCATCCTTGGCATTGCTCTGGAGAAAAATCTTGGCATCCAGCATTCATTGCATCCAGTAATGACATCTAATCATGTGGCCGGTGGTCATAAACCTTCCACCTCAATGCAGAAAAGAATTCCTCAATGGGGTTCAGGAAGGAGGATGGTGGCAGAAACAATGAGGACATCCTTGGGTGTGCTGCAAACCATTCTTTGACTGCAGTGGAGTTGTGGAAAGCAACGTTATTCCATACCACAATAAATACCTGTAATAACACATTTGTACTTGGTCTTGATATTAATTTAGCAAATTGCCATATTTCAGTTTTGAATGTCTTATTAGCAGTTTTGGTGACAGTATGTAGGCATGTGCAAAATGGCCTCTGAAAATGTAATGTTGTGATGTTGATGGATTTTGAGTGAGACAGGAATCCATGAATTTTGAAGCATATAGTCACTGAATGCATTTTGTATGAAAGCAAAGAGAAATGCTTAACAGTTTGGCCCACATAAGCTGATGTTGTGGTGACTGCATGAAGAGTTTTGAGAAAGCGACTTCAGTATTGCAGAATCTGTCTTAGCAATTGAAAAAATCTGTAAATAAAAAATGAAATTCAGGTTTAAATAATGACAACTTTTGTCATTCTCGATGCTCCTAAATTGCCAAAATAATCCTGTACCGTTTGAGCTCTGTCCTCTTCCAAAGTAGTTTCAACAAAGAATGGCAACTTTTCCTGCTAATTTTCCAACATTCCAGAGAAAATAGAAACCATGTTAATAAAGGTGCATTGCTGTTTTTCTGCTAAATCCCCACCTCCACCTCAGAGACAACCGGAACCATTTCCCCTGAGACATTCCCCAGGCTCATGGTATGACATGGCCCCCCCCACCTACCACACCTTCCAAAGAGAAGGAGCAGCCCTGGCTAAGAGGTTGTGAACATTTTAAAGGGCATCTGCCTTAGCCCAAAGTAAACCCTTCCAATGAACTAACTTAAAGTGATATATACCTGAAGGTATAGTCAGTATTTCAGCTTCATGATGGCCTATTTGATGGCACTTGCTTCTTGTTCAATGGCGGACTTGACCATGGCCTGTTACTCTCTTCGATAACACCCAGTTCTAACATATTTTTATTTCCAGATCGACTTCAGCACATTTAGCCTCTGGTATCTGGTAGGGGTGCTCACTCAAAATTATGCCAAGTTCATTGACTATATAGTTTTTAAAAATTGAGCTCTTTGTGTCTGAGTTGGTAAAAAGGTCTAGAGTGTAACCCTGGCTGTAGTGGTCTCCACTCTTTCCTTCCTAAGGATGTTTACGTGATAAACTCTCTTAGGGGTTCCTTGTTTGGGTTGTCTAATTATGTAATCCACCAAACTCTTGCATGCTGTTACCTCATACCATCCATTGTGCTAGAATTTTAGAGTCGGGGGTGGGCACCAAGACGATAACACATGGTCCCTATCTGGAATCTGTTGAGTGTCAGCTCCTTGATTGTATGGCCAACCCTGCGTCTGTGGAAGAATTTTCACAAAATGTTGACAAAACTGTGCTACGTACTCTAATACAGTGGTGGACTGAAAATCTTGTTCCACCTACACCTTCTTAACCAGACCCAATATTTCCCTCAGCTGTCTCCCATACAGGAGTTTCAACAGAGAAAAGCCAGTAGAGTTTTGGAACACATCTCTGTATGCAAAAAGGGCAAATGGAGACATCCTATTCCAATCTTGCCTATCCTCCCTCACCATTTTCTTCAACCTTTGTTTTAGCGTTTAATTAAAGCACTCTACTAAGCTATCCATTTGAGAATGATAAACAGATATTTTCAGATGTTTAATACAAAGCAGCTTTGCAATTTCTTCAAGTGTGGTGGAATTAAAGGCTGTCCCTTGATTCATAAGGATTTCTTTAGGGATGCTCACATGAGGAAACACCTCAGTCAACTCCATAGCAATTTTTTTTAATTACTCACTCTACTGTATATGGGATTACCTCTGTATATAGACAACACCAAAATATATTTGTCTCCACAGGCGGAGATTTTGAGTGGATTGGTTTGATAGAGTAGATAAATTTCCCTGAGGGGTTGAATAAAGTATGTATCTATCTATCTATCTATCTAAATGAGCGCCCATAAGATGCACATGCACTAACTCGCATACCTCATGACAGTACAAGCATGGGATTAATAGAAGTTGCTGCTTTTCCCTTTAGTGATCAGCCACTTGTTGTAACAGGTCATTGGATGTGGACGCAGGGCTCTGGACGCAGGACACATCACAGCGCACGCGCACTGCCGCACTGCAACGAGCCCAAACCGCCGGCACGCGCTTCTGAAAAACCAAAAGCAAAGGAGTCACGGCTCAAAAACGAAATAAACACAATAAACGCAGCATATTTGAATCACATTACAGTATTACAGTACGGAATCCACAGAGGTCCAGACTACACAGAATATTTCAATCACATTACAGTATTACAGTACGGAATCCCCAAAAGTCCAGACTACACAGCATATTTGAATCACATTACAGTATTACAGTAATACATTATTAACATTCCAGCCACAGAAAACACAGAAATGAGACCAGATGGATAAACACAATAAACGAACGCTCCTTATTAAACGTAAGTGCCATTATAATTCCTAACAGTAAACGACGTATAGCTAACGGAGTCACGGCTCCAAAAAGAAACAGCTCAACTAACGGAAATACAAAAACGAGCCCACATGGATAAACACAATGAACGCAGGCGCCTACAACACGCTTCTGAAACAGCAGAAGCGAAGGAGTCATGGCTCCAAAACAAAAGAGCTCCTATTTGAGACGACTTAGTAACAGAGGTGTTTGGTCAAACGATCTCATTAGACCAGATACCACTTTTAACGCACCGGGCTGTATTAAGTCCAAAGAATATTGACGTTGATCAGATAAATAACCAAGTGATTGAACTGCTACCTGGAGAAAGCCGCCTCTGTCTAAGTACTGACAATTTGGATTCTGAAGACGAAACTGAACATCTTAATTTCCCATTAGAATATTTAAACACTATTAACCCGGCCGGATTACCGCAACACAATCTTAACCTTAAAGTGTGGACAATAGTCATGCTATTAAGAAACCTTAATACTAAACAAGGTGTATGCAACCGGACACGATTAGTCGTGAACACCATGACTGACAATGCTATTGAAGCAAAAGTACTTATGGGATCGCATACTAACAATACTGTTTTGATTCCCAGAATTGACCTTACAAGTTCTGACCTGGAATTACCGTTTAAACTTAAACGCCGCCAATTTCCCATTAAGGTTGCATTTGCCATGACAATCAACAAATCCCAAGGACAGACCATGGACAAAGTGGGCATTTACCTCTCTGAACCTGTATTTGCACATGGACAACTTTATATGGCCTATTCAAGAGTTCGGTGTTCATGTGACGTTAAAGTTAAGGTTGTAAGTTCTCCATACCAAGGACAACTCATTCAAGGACAAGACACCATCTTTACTACAAATGTTGTATATAAAGAAATATTGCATTAACTATCTGTAATCTACCATTTCATTACTTCTTTAGTTCCTATGTACTTCATTTACACCTTTACACTCAAATATATTTCATACATATATATGTAGCAACTCAAGGACAATGTCTGCTTAAATAACATGACGATTAGAATTCTATTTTAATTTAATTATGTTAATAAATATAAATACAGATATATGTATTTAATTAAATCCATAACCTCCCAAAACACTCCCACCCTCCATCGTGTGTCATCCCTCCAACGATTGTATGGAACACAGAGTGATTGACATTCATTCAATTGCGATTCGTTAGAGAATCGGGGATTTACTGGTTTTCAATAACAAAATAGGCTACCTGTGTGAAGGGATCAGAGATGGATATACTGTTAACAGAAACAACTGCATTCCAGATGTGCTTAAGGGAGTCATTATTCCACTGCTTGCATTTAAAAACAGGGTAGTTTCCTGTGGTTGATGAGAGGACTTGCTAAATCACGTTTACGCATGAAGGTGCAATTGGTTGAGCCAATTTTCTAATTGACACTTCACAGGACATAATTAAGGCACCTGTGCCCAAGATAATATAAAAGGAGCCTTAGTTAGTTAGAAGAGAAATCAAAAGAAACCAAGGGTCAAGAAAGACAAAATTGAGAGTGTGAGCCAGCGTGGTGGTGAGGAAGCAGGTGGTCAGTGGCCCCACAAGGAAACTTGAGAAATGGTGCCCCAGGGGTGTGTCGCTCCTTTTGAACATTCTGGGGCATCAGGTGCAATTCAGGGATCCCTCCAGCCCTCCTGGACTGATGGATGAGTGGCAGGATCACGCAGGTACACCTCTATACATTCTAGTGGATGCCGTTGGATGGTGGTCAAGACAAAAGCTGGAGAGCTGGACCGTGGCTGTTGGCATCTCACCCTGGCTGTAAGACCTGAAGGGTGAGCTTGGGAGATGGAGGATGAAAGACACGCTAGACTGCCAGGAAAAACAAGAAAAGGAAAACCAATGTCTGCATGGTTTTATTGTTGGATTTAAATGTTTGAATGAACCATATTTCTGGTTTGACTGCCCATGATTACATTGATTTTACTCAGTACTATTTATTCATTAATTCAGCTTACAGTGCACTTTATTTGCACTTAGAACTAGGTAATTAAAAGCACTGTGAACACTGTTTGCACCAGTTCATCCATGTCTATGATGAGGAAGAAATGCCAGCTGAGGGCAAGCCGGGCATCAAACTAGAGTGAGATTAGTCAGTAGTGATCCTTTTGACATGGTTTGTGACATTAGATTCATGCAGGTCTGCAACAGATGGAAAAGCAAAGCCAATTATTTTCTCAGCAGACAACACAATACATTTAATTTATTTTTGAAGTGGACTGTTGTTGAACCAAACCAGAAAACGATGGAGAATGTGATCACACTTTCAATTATGGCTTTGTAGAATTGTACTAGAATGGGCTGGCAAATACTTTACACCAACTTGTAACGGCCGACCCCTTTTACCCAGCCGGCAGCTACACCTCCAAGACCAGTGGCCTGGATAATTAACTGAGAAATAATCTACTATCAAGCCGTACTTCTTACCATTTGAACTTTTCCCCACAATCGACGGTGAAAAATATAAGCACACAAACAGGATGTAAAATTAAACAGATTATATGTTTTAAATGAAATATAAAAATAGAAACATATAAATATCCCTCCACCCCAGCAATAACAAAACACCACCAAATATATATAAATATATACAACAAAAACCCTCCCTTGTCCCTGTAACAAATAAACACACAACACGAAAACAACAATGAATGATAAACTGAAAATGAATGAGAATGTGAGTCCGGCAATAATGAAACTGTCCTGAAAGCGGATGACTGAATTAGTGATATTGAGTGGTTTGAATCTCCCCGGAAAAAATGGAACAGCCTCACCGTGAATCCTCGTGTGAATGGTGGATGATTAAGTCCTACCCCGGGGTCTTTCGTGGTGAGGTCCGTGAAATAAATCCGGCAGATGGAAAAACAAACTGGATTGGCAAGCGCGATGTGGACAATAACTGGTACCGTTGGTTCGTGGTCGTGAATGAAAAATCTCCTTCTCTCCTCTCTTCCTTTTCCTTCTCCTCCTGATGGCTTATATAGTCCTGTGACGGCTGGGATTGAATGATTGTAAACAGGTGTTTTCCAGGATGGCGGCTGTGGTCTCCTTCCATCATCCGTCCCCGTTTTTACGGGGATGGCATAAACTGATGCACATAAACAGTAAACGGGACAATGAAACGAGACGCACGCAGTACTGACATTTAAACACTATGTGGCCCCGCTACATTCCCCCCCCCCCCCAACCTTGGACAAGGGAGGGCCGAAGTACGGCCACATGGATAGTGTCTATCTTGGAGTCAGTGCCGATACCCCTTTGAAACTGGAAATTAACGGGACCTGTTTGAGAAATGATTTTGGCCGGACCTAACCATTTAGGCACTAGCTTGGCGGAGAACCTTTTGCTGGCATCCGAGAGATGGTGAGCTCTAATCCAGACCAAATCACCCGGCTGAAAGTGCGCTTCCTTACGCCGGGCATTATATAACTTGGCATGTCTGGATGTCGAACTCACCAACCTCTGTTGGATTCTCCGCCGTAATTCCTCAATTTTGAATAAGTTATTGTAAGTGGTGGTTTCTGGATTAGGGGCTCTGGGAAGGAGTCGGTCAAGCGGGCCCTTTAGCTGTCTGCCCAGCGCAACCAAAGCAGGCGTCTCACCTGTGGCCTCATGCACAGCGGTGTTCAGGGCAAACCGGAGCTCGGGGAGCCATTTATCCCAGTCCTGATGGCGTTCACCCACATAGGAGGCGATCATGTTCTTCAGGGTCCGGTTCACTCACTCCGTCATGTTAGCCTGGGGATGGTAAGCTGTTGTCAGGTTTTTCTTCACTCCCCAGGCTGTATAAAGTTCATCTAATAGAGAGCTCGTGAACTGCGGACCCCGGTCTGAGATGATGTTCTTCGGCACCCCCCAGCGGGTGAAGATTTCGTTCTTCAGGGTGGAGCAGATCTTATTACTTTTTGCGTCTGTTAATGCAAACAGCTCCACCCACTTAGAAAAATAATCAATCACCACCATCAGGACGGTCTTCCTCGAGCTGGTAACAGGAAAAGGCCCCATCAGGTCGACTCCCAAAGTCTCCCCCGGTCCATCCGCGATTGTCGATTGCAGAAATCCTGCCGGTTTACCAGGTGGGTTTTTGAGCTGCTGGCAGGTGATGCACTTCTTCACGTGGTGGAAACGTCTTTCCGGACAGACGGCCACCACGCAACCCCCAGGATCTTTAGTAAAGTCTTTGTCCTTCCAAGGTGACCACCTAAAGGACTGTCGTGATAGTAATTTAAAAAGTCGGGGATGAGCCCTTCCGGGACGACTAGTTGGTGTTGCAGACCCCCAAGGGAGGATGGAGTGGTCCTGTACAGAACCCCCTGGAGGTCCACGAAGTGTACCCGGTCGGTACGCTGCTGTTCCAGTCCCTCCCTGATGCTCTGGCAGAATGGACTGGTGGCTTGTGCTTGAGCCAGGTCTTCCAGGCTTCTTGGCAGAGGGAGGATCATTTTCTTTGCCTCTGCCAAACACACCATCCCCGGTGGCTCCGACACCCTGGACAGAGCATCAGGCACAATATTGCCACAGCCCTTCCGATAGGTCACCTTGAAAGTGAAGTTCTGGAGGCGTAACACCCACCTGGTTAGACGGGAGGAGGTCTTCGGGTGATTAAATACCCAGGTCAGAGCGTGATGGTCGGTGTACACTTCAAATTCAACCCCCTCCAGATAGTGTCTCCATTTTTCCACAGCCCACACGACAGCCAAACACTCTTTTTCAGCTGTCGAATAATTGAGCTCGGCGCCGTGCAAGGCTCGAGAGGCGTAAGCGATGACGTGTTCAGCCTGGTGGATTTTCTGAGTGAGCACGGCGCCAAGCCCCAGGTTGCTGGCATCGGTTTGTACCTGGAAAGTGAGCTGTGGATCTGGCTGGGCCAGAACGGGCGGCTCTTGAAGGTGGCTCTTTAGTTGCTCGACCGCGTCCTGGCACTCTGTTGTCCACTCCCACGGGACATCTTTTTTTCTTAGTTTGTTCAAGGGAGCCGCTATATCAGCCATCCGGGGAATGAACTTGTGATACCACCCCACTAACCCAAGGAAACGTTGCAAAGATTTCAAATCCGTGGGCGTGGGGTAGTCTCGGATGGCTAAGGTCTTCTCGGGGTCTACAGCGACCCCCTCAGATGAAAGAATGTGCCCGAGGAAGCGTATGTGGGGTTGAATGAAGGTACACTTCTTCATGTTCAGCGTAAGGTGCGCTTGATGTAATCGTTGGAAGATGGTGTCGAGGTCCTGAAGATGTTGTTTAATAGAAGGGGAGTAAATAATGACGTCATCGATGTATACAAAGCAGATCTTGCCTATCAACCCCCTCAGGACTTGCTCCATGAGCCGCTGGAAGGTGGCCCCAGCATTTTTAAGCCCAAAAGGCATGACTGTGAACTGGAACAAGCCTTCAGGGGTGATGACTGCCGTCTTCTTCCTACTCCCCTCGTCCATCGGCACCTGCCAATAGCCACTGCGGAGGTCTAGTGTGCTGAAAACTGCAGCTCCATGCAGTGACTCCAGAATCTCATGAACCAGGGGCATGGGATATGCGTCCAGGCTCGTCTTCCCGTTAACCCCCCTGTAGTCCACGCAGAAACGATAGGTGTCATCCGTCTTCTTTACGAGGACCACAGGGGACGCCCAGGAGGAGGAAGATGGTTCGATTATTCCCTCGGCGAGCATTCGATCAAGGTGTTCTTTAATTATGCCCTTCTTTAGTGGAGAAACACGGTAGGCTCGGTGCCTTATTGGAACTTCGTCCGAGGTGTGGATCACGTGGGTAACTCCACGGGCGACTCCTAATTTCTCAGTCCACACCTCGGCCCACTTCTTCAGCACCGGCCTTACCTCTTCGGGCTGTTCCTCCACAGGGGCTGCCGCCGAGGTGCTTGCGTCACTCCTCACTGCTGCATAGAAGCCAATGAATTCCGAGCCCAGATCTTCTTTGGATTTATGAATGAAGTCGCATACCCCTTCCCCTGGCACCGTATACCCCCTGGGACTGAGATGGATGGTCATCCTCATGGTGGTTAAAGAGTCCAGCCCAAGGAGTAACGGGACGGACAGGTGCCGGTCATCCAGGACATACGTATCCATCTCCCAGGTGGTGGAAAGTACACTGTACCTCAAGGGGACTTTGCCCAGGGCTCTGTGTTCACTCCCATCTGCCAATACAAATCGGACAGACGGGGCAGATGTTAAGTTGTCTGTCGGTCGGCTAATCTTCTTCCACATGCTTGAGCGGATTAAGGTGTGATGGCTCCCTGTATCCACCACCGCATCTACCTGCCACCCCCGCAGCTTCACTGGGACGATCAGGAGGGACGTACTCGCTTGCATGATGGCGAGATCGGCTTCCGACCGGCAAGGTTTGGCTCGCTGGGGTTTTAGGGGCTGGGTTTCTCGTGTACTGGCTTGTACCTTGTTCCAGTACGTTTTTGAGTTTCCCCAGTCCCGTTCCACTTGCGAGCCCACCTTCACCAGGTCTTCCACCGACCCCACCACCCCCCTGAGACCCCCAGCTAACCGCGGGTTACAGGCATTAAGAATGCGGCGGACTACCTCTTCTTCAGACATAGCCGGCCGCCACTTCAAACACAAAGCCCGATATTCATAGGCGAAGTCCCGGATGGATTGCGAAGGCAGTTGCACCATGGATCGCAGCTTGTCCTCCAGTTCAGATTCATAGTCTTCCGGAAGAAAAGCCGCGAGGAAAGATCGACGAAAGGATCCCCAGTCTTTAATGTTCTTCTTTGCCGTCAGCCACCAGCTCCGCACCGGCCCCGAGAGGGATGCCCCTATCACCCCCATAAGCTCTTCTAGGGTTAAAGGGTTAACAGCCAGGTACGCCTCTCCTTCTTCCACAAAGTTGAGGACATCATCGATGTTATAAGGGGCCCCCAACTTGGGAAAGGAAAGGCGCACCCCAGGAACAGAGGGCCGATTGATGTATTCACCCCCCCCCCACGAGACCCGTACGGCGTTGAATGACGGGGTGACTGACGTAACGTCTGGAGACTCCTTCGGACCTCCCCCTGAAGAGTTTCTCGCCAGCGTTGATCTCGCCTCTGGAGGCACAACACGATTTCCCGCCCCAGGAGTTGAACTTGCTCATTGAGATATTCTTTTATTTTCTCCTGGGAGCTGCTGATGCGAGCCCGCAAGGCATCTTCGCGCCCGAGCGCACTTTCAGCAACCTCGCAGACTTTCTCATCCAGCCGGGTTAGTTGTTGCGCCAGATCTTCCCACGGAGGCGAGACATCCTCCAGGCATTCCTCCTCAGGTCCATGGTGATCTTCGAGGTACAGCGACTGCAACGAATCCACCACCTCCTGCACCGCTGAACACGCACTGACCGTGACGTGCCGCGCCCCGGCTACTCCATCATCACACCGCGGCGAAGCAATGGTGTCGTCCTGCTCGGCACGCACTATAGACATGTTAAATGGGGAAAATGTTTAAAGGCAGACAGCGATAGATATTTATTTAGATTCCTCAGAGAGGGCACCACTTTATGTAACGGCCGATCCCTTTTACCCAGCCGGCAGCTACACCTCCAAGACCAGTGGCCTGGATAATTAACTGAGAAATAATCTACTATCAAGCCGTACTTCTTACCATTTGAACTTTTCCCCACAATCGACGGTGAAAAATATAAGCACACAAACAGGATGTAAAATTAAACAGATTATATGTATTAAATGAAATATAAAAATAGAAACATATAAATATCCCTCCACCCCAGCAATAACAAAACACCACCAAATATATATAAATATATACAACAAAAACCCTCCCTTGTCCCTGTAACAAATAAACACACAACACGAAAACAACAATGAATGATAAACTGAAAATGAATGAGAATGTGAGTCCGGCAATAATGAAACTGTCCTGAAAGCGGATGACTGAATTAGTGATATTGAGTGGTTTGAATCTCCCCGGAAAAAATGGAACAGCCTCACCGTGAATCCTCGTGTGAATGGTGGATGATTAAGTCCTACCCCGGGGTCTTTCGTGGTGAGGTCCGTGAAATAAATCCGGCAGATGGAAAAACAAACTGGATTGGCAAGCGCGATGTGGACAATAACTGGTACCGTTGGTTCGTGGTCGTGAATGAAAAATCTCCTTCTCTCCTCTCTTCCTTTTCCTTCTCCTCCTGATGGCTTATATAGTCCTGTGACGGCTGGGATTGAATGATTGTAAACAGGTGTTTTCCAGGTTGGCGGCTGTGGTCTCCTTCCATCATCCGTCCCCGTTTTTACGGGGACGGCATAAACTGATGCACATAAACAGTAAACGGGACAATGAAACGAGACGCACGCAGTACTGACATTTAAACACTATGTGGCCCCGCTACATACTAAAGAAATTAAATATGTTCACTTTTTAGTGATGGAAGTGATTTAAATTTCCCAACTGAGAGTTTTGAGATAGTTGTGCCCAACAATTTGAAGGATTCCACCATATTGACAGTAGAATCATTACTTTCTAGAAGAGGTTGTATCAAATATTTGCAAAAGTCAATTACCATTTCCACTGTCTTGGTGGTTTTGAGTACCAGGTTATTGGTAGCGCACTAAGACAAAAGACAAGTCACCTTCTTTCTATATGCAGTTTCATTTCCATTATCAAGTAGTCCAATGATGGTGGTGTCATCTGTGAACTTAATTATTTTTTACTGCAGGTTCAGTGGACCTACAGTCATTGGTGTACAGAGAATAGAGTGGGGGAATGTTCACAGCCATGAGGGGCACCTAAGCTGGCACAGAGGACACTGCATAGAGAGTGGCCTTTGTTTAGGCCAGCACTCAGGACATCTGAGTTTGGATTAGCTGGCTGGTTATAAGTATTACTTATTTGTCCACATTTAATATTAGACCAGTCTTTGATAATTATTACAGTATATGGAGAATACAAATGTACCAACACAGTCACTCTTTTTGGATTGCCCTTGAAATGTTATAAAGCATTCACTCATGGGATACAAGTGGGAGTCTCCATTTGTGCAGGTGACCGCAGTCTTTTTATTTCTAAATTGTTGTGCGTTTGCTACTTTCAGACTGCCACTCCTGGTATTTTATGACATATATATTTGAGGCCATCCCATAACATGCAAGGATCTCCCTATTTTCTATATTGTAGTCAGCCGTCACCTGCGTACCTAGGTCATAATAAACCCTTCTGCGTCTCACAGGAGAGGAATGGAGTTAATTTATGTGCCCAGTCCTACTTTAGCCATCTATGTCTTTAAGCAGTCCACTCAAATATGCTTCAGTGTCATCTGTTTTTGAAGAGGTACAAGTATCTGCAACAGACCAAGTGATCTTTCGGTCTGTATACTGACTTCTGACAATCTTTTTGCCTACTCCTCTACAAAGTTGGTTTGCTCGTTGGCTACCCATAATTCTAGATGTTGTACAGTTTCAGCCAACTGTTGTACCACAGTCCTGCATTCCTGTTGTTCTGTCTTCTTCTAGCAATGATCCTTTTAACTATGCTACTGCAAAAACGCACGGGATAAGAGGAAAAGTGTTGAGGCTCTGTCTAAACACCCTGTTTAATGTCCCAAATCAAAAATGAAAGTATGATGTTAATAGTGGCGAAGCTTCTCATTTTCAATGTGTTATGTCAGCATACTGATGAGGATTGGAGAGATAAGTGGGAGACAGACATCTAGATAGAAAAGGCAAAACCATGAGATCAAAAATACGTATGTCGAAGTCAGAATGAGAGACAAAATAAATTGTGATAAAATAACATGATCAAAACCAGAAGGAAGGTTTAATCAAAGAGAGATCATAGCATGAACTTTGGAAAATAGGTTTGTTATCCACAGCAAAGGATAAGAAAATGATCTGTTTGACAATCTTTAAGCCTTTCAAAGATCACAGCCTCAGAAGACATGTTCCTAATACCAGCAGAAACAATCACAGTAATCATAATCTTGGATGAATAACATCAGAATAGAACATAAAACTTCAAATAAAAGGAGAATCAAAATAAAGGTCAGAGTCTTAGTCAACATCTCCAAAAGCTCCAAACTCAGCATTAGATCTCTAAAACTTGTCCAGAGAAGACAGAAAAGATAAGAATAAAATCCTATTCAGAAGATAATGAAGCTATGATTGTGCCAAAAGTGATGTCATTAATCTTCTGGCTGATTCTGTTCCATTGTAGGAGAAAACGGAAACCATGTTAATAATGGTGCATCACACTTTTTGTTCCAGCTGAGACAATTTAAACTATTACCCATAAGAAACTCTCATGTATGATAGCTGACATTTAAGTATTTCATTTTCATTTCTTAGAATCATCACAAAATGCTGGTCTTTCTTTGTTTTTGTAGTGCTAATTATTTGCTCATTTATTTATTTATTTAATCCTATTACCTTAAAAAAGATCTTCATTAAACAGGTGAACATTTGTTTCCATCCATCGTGTATCAAAACGTTACACATTTGGCGCCTGTGATTTGCTAATTTGTAAGGGGGCTGCATGAGTTGACCCAAGTGATAAACCTCCTGTAAACTAATGCACGTTGCTCAATATTATAATGTCTCTGTGTAAATATATGAATATAAACAATAGTATGTTCTATATCTTTCTGATTGCATGCACATGCTGACCTCATTTTTGGTATAAGGTCTTTTTAATGACCCAAATTTGCTTACCACATTAGAAGATATTTTTCTTTGTTCTGATGTCACCAGCTTACCCTACAGAACTAATAGAAAGTTCCAGATTCATAGGATGGAGGCCTGTTTTTGTTTGCTATAAACTAAAGAGTAGCATTTATTTTTATTAATTGTATAAGTTGTGCAAATGTAATCTGCTTGATTATATAAGATGTTACTTTCTTGAAATAAAATTAATTAACAAAATTGTAAAATTTCCAGAAATATATGAACACAATAAAAAATCAGTAAACAGTTTTGTATCTTGCTGATTTCATGCACGGTAAAAGTGCACTAATGATTCAGTTTTGTAAATCCGCTTGATATCATTTCAGATATAAGATATTTTTAATGACCCATAAAAACA
This sequence comes from Erpetoichthys calabaricus, assembly GCF_900747795.2. Taxonomy (NCBI): domain Eukaryota; kingdom Metazoa; phylum Chordata; class Cladistia; order Polypteriformes; family Polypteridae; genus Erpetoichthys; species Erpetoichthys calabaricus. The sequence goes on from NC_041405.2 coordinate 19,801,008, forward strand.
TTTACTCCGTTTTTGCTTACAACATTGGAAAAACTCTTTGTCCTGATGTCACCAACTTACCCTACAGAACGAATACAGAGTTAAAGATTCATAAGATGGAGGCCTGCTTTTGTTTGCTATAAACTAAAGAGTATCATTTTTAATTTTGACTCTGATAATGTCTATTTCTACACAGGAAAAATTATTATTGAGGGGAAAGAGAGATAGAATCTTTGGGATAAAGAAGGAATTTGACAAGCTGAATGACATTTTGATGTCCAAAGGGCTAACTAAGTGTTCTGTATAAATAAAGAAATCTTATCCACTAAAGAACAGCTTTATAAATAGAAAATATTATAAATGATTTATAAGTTTTCCCCTTCCTTAACTAATCTTCCATCATTTATCTATTTTATGGTAATTGTTAGGTGCCATTCACAAAATGCCGCTCCTCTTTTAGCTTTGGCATTGTTATGTATGAACAGTAAATATGTATGTATGTTTGTATTTGAATATGTATTTATTTATTCCAAATGTGTTTTAAAAGTGACTTCATTAAACTAGGTGAACGCTTACATCACATTCATCCTGCATCAAAAATGTTCATATTTAGCTCCCCTCTGCTGCTTATTTATGAGGATGTTTCATTAACTTTTCCTAAAGATAGACATGTGGTGTGCTACGTAATCCACTTATTCACTGTTTAAAGCAACATCTTATATGTACATAAACTTAATAATAACTCAGAAAGCGGTTTTCGTAAGAGCAGTTTAACCTAATTCTTGATACATCCATTTTTAATAATTTGTATTAATAATTTTTGAGCAACAGTAGAAGTATTGGCTTGTAGCTCACACTATGGAACTGAAGTAAAGGAACAGATTAATAAAGGCAGCCTGTTTTTGTACTTCAAAATCACAATTTTATTATTTGACCTTTCCTCTTAAACACAGGTGGAGTGGTTACTGAGTGATATAAAGGATGCAACCTATGGAACTGAAAAAGCATTGGACAATCTGAATGACAATTTACTTTCAGAAGGTGTAAGTGTTAACCAAACAAATCTTTATTGCCAAAAAATATAAGTTTTCTATTTACAGCTTGAAACTCGAATGTTGTTTGTTTTCTATTGTGCTTTTCTTTCCTGCACTCAACCTAGGCAGAGTGTCCCGTCTATTTTCCAAGTTAATAGACTTACCTCCATAAATTAAAGATACTTTCTCACATTAAGGGTTATGAGGGAAAGCCAGTATTTCAAGTCTAGATACCAAGTTTAACTTACCTTTGCGTGTGTTTTTTTTCAGTAACCTAGAAGGAATGATGTAATAAATTAATTTCTTTGCTTAGAACATGAGGAGTTGTCTTTCTGTGTCTTGATGCCTCCAACCCAACACTACAGAACTAATACCAAAGCGCACATTAAGGCCTTGGCATTTATAGGAAGGAAGCCTGATTTCCCTTTCCCTTTAATGCACTCCACTTGACAATTTAAAGTCTACAGAATAACATTTTCCCACACATATAACCAACATGCATATTACTCTACAATAACTCATTTTTAATTATAATAAAGAAAAACTACAAATCTGAGTGTCGGTGTTCTACTGAAGAATGATCTGGACAGGAGTCAGTTCCATTTAATGCTCTTAATCTTGTAAAGAACTAACAGTAAGGACAGCTCAGAGATAATATAGCATAAGTCACATTTTGCAGTATGAGGGAACGTAGAATTACTGACATGCAGTAATTCTTCAATAATTTATGAAGACAATATATGTAATTGTTCAAAGTTTATTCTTATCCAAAAAAGTAGAATATTCACTTAATAAGTTACCTGTGCTTTCCTTAGTCATTGTGGCTCTTGACCAGATTCTAGATGGCAGGGTAATGTTCCGTTAGCTTTTCCCGAGCTCAAATTCCATAAACTAACAACATGAATACTTATCTCTGCTTATAGGAAAGCTGACACGCCTTTAATTAGCACTCACGTTACAAGGAACAGCAGGACCTCAATGTCCCAAGCATAGCGACATTCCTAATTACTTAAATGCTAGTCTCATTTTAAATTTGAGTTTTTCTGGTCCAGACAATCAGTGACTTTTACAGCTGGACTCACTCTAGCATTTAAGTAATTAGACTTGTAATAATTGGCCACAATATCTTCCATACAACATACGGATATTGTTCACACAATATATAACTTTTGGTCTCAAAATACCATATAAGAGATAGAGATAGCTTAAGAAGACAAAAAAAAATGCTTTCCTCAACATGCTTCTTTAAATTTGAAGGTGAATTCCTGAAAGCAGAGATTTCTTTAGGTGTTGGCAGGCACTGAAGGCAGTGCATTGTATCTGACTCCCGTTTGCATTTTACAGATCTGAATGAAGTGTTTAAATACGATTGTGAGAGAAATACAGTACATATTCAATTTCCTTGTCTCAGCAGTGAGCAGGAAGTAGCGTGGGAACGGCCTGCCAAGCCATGCAAGGGACGCTACAGTGCTTTTATTTGGAATGATATACAGCCTTCTATTGACTGCGTCTTAACAATGCTGAGCTATGTATAACTTAAGTTGACAACACATCTGATAGTTTTCTTAAATGAATTTATATTAGTTTGGTCTGCGTAATGAGTAACGAGTACTAATTGCAAAATGTACCTGGGTAAAAGTATGCTAATTCAACCTAAAAATATAGTGGGGTAAAAATTAAACAAACTTAAATAAAGTAACAAATAGCTGTACTTTGTTATTTTACACCTCTGCCAGCAACTTCATTTAAACAGATGAACATTTATACCCATTTATCCATACTGTATGAAACATTTACATGTGTAGAAGCTCTCTACTGCTTACTCATGTAGGTTTTGCTCAGGTTTTTGCAAGTGTGAAAGAAACAGCTGGACACACAACAAAGGTTTGGGGCAGCCACCCATGTAGTTTCCCTAGCTGCAAAAGGCTTTAACATTGAGTACAATGTGTACTGGTTAGAGTCCAACACAGAACTATTTAAGAATGGAGGATGAGGAGTTTTTATAGCTGGATCACAGGAAGTGACGCCCTCGGGTCCCGGACAGGAAGGATTTCTCGTGTTTGGTCTGTGGAGAGAAAAGAAAGAGGCTCAGTGCACCCCACCGCCCCCTGGGCTGGTGTGGAATTGTCGTTTCCTGGTCCCTTTGGTTGACTCCCAAGAGAACGTGTGTGACACAAGTGACAAACTTTTTGTATGTTGATATACTTTCACGCTTCTCAACATGTTATTTTCCCACCATACAGTATTTATAACCCAGTAATAGTTATGGATTTATTTGAATTTGTTCCTGGTAAAAGCTGACTGTGTGAAGGCAGGGGGTGTCACAGAGTCCCACACACGAGTACATCAACACAGCATCTGTTTCAAACAAAGGGAGATTATTATTCAAAATACTTTGTGCAAAGCCAATAAGCAAGTTGTTTTCTCTTAATCTCTCTCTCACCACCATACTGCCCTCCTCCAGTCGACTGTTGCCTTCCTTCCTCCCAGCTCCAGCTCACATGGACAAGGCAGTGGAGTCCCTTTTATTGAGGATCCAGGAGTGCGTCTTGTGCCATGGCTTTTGCCCATTGGAAGCACTTCTGGGTCATACAGACGTCCCGAATAACAGGGAGTGCATCTCCCTGTAGCTCCCTCTTGTTGCACCCAGGAACCCCAGCAGAGCTGAGCTTCCAGACTAGAATTCCCAGCATTCCCTGCTAGTTTCCTACTAGGTACCGATATGCAGGGCCCTTGATAGCTAACATCCTGGAGGAACAAACATCCCCCAGAGACAGTCCTCCCCTGTCCTTCCCTTTTGGTTGGGATGTCCGTCCATCCACTTGGGAAGCCTTTTTCGGGTAAGACATCTTTTTTATCTCTCGACCAGGATGTCTGTCTGCCCACTTGGGGTCTCCCATCCAGGCAAGGAACCTTCCCTTCTCCTGGCCAGAATGCCCATCAACTTGTGTGCTACTTACAATTGATAATTCAAATCATAACAGAATGGTAACCTCATTTTGGAATATGGAGTTTTCTATTAGCCCAGAAGGAAAAAATTTGTTCATTTTCTGTTTTGAACATCGGCTGTCTTTGTGTTTTCAAATGTCTCTAGAATGTACTACTGAACTGATGTAAATGCACATATTAATAGGACGGCACCTTGTTTTCGCTTCTTATTCTGCAAAATTACATTTTGTAATATTTTTCATCTAACCTTTTCCATTTCCACAAAGCACAATTTAAGGGATGAAGTCTCTGCAGTCACTGAAGAACTAAACAAGCTGAATGTCATTCAGATTTCAGAAAAAGTAAGTGTTCTTTATTATTAAAGACACATTAAGTAAGAATTGCTTTAGAAGTGTTCTCATTACATGACTTATCTGCTGTGTAAAAATACAGAGAAAAATAGGTGTCATACCATGTTTAATGTCCTACAGTTTTTTTTTTCCATTGCTAAGACAGATTCTGCAATAATTAAGTTGCTTTCTCAAAACTCTTCATATAGTCTGCAATACCAACACACAGCCTGACCAAACAGTTAAGCTCTCCTCCAAAATGAACTACAACACCAAAAAAGTAGCACGTTATGTCCTTCTGGAAGAACACTACATCATACACAAAACAAAAGGCCTGCAAAACACTAACAACAGACAGCATTACCTAAAATGTAATATGGATCATCATAAAAGTATCGTCTGTAAAGTAACTGACATTATTTGTCGCAAATATTGTATTACAAAACAGAACAAGTTTGTACTCTAAAAATGTTCAGGAATGAACAAACCATGCAGCAGTATATGTTTATATGTTTATTCCTGTCTGTGGTCTACTGTAAGTACAGAATATTTATTCCTAATCATACAAAAAATATATACCCAACACAAAATGTAGCGTTGAAGAAAATACCATAGAAGTAAAATATACTGTTGTGATGGATGGCCGGCTACATATTCCGGCCCTCACCCAGAGGCCGCCAGGAGGAGCTCTCCCGACAGCATGATCGTGCCCCGAGTTCCAGCAGGGCCTCATGGACTATGTAGTGTTTATACACAGCCCTGCTGGATACCTTGGGGGCCACTGGGAGTCGCTGTAGGGGGGCTCGTGGGCTCTTATGTGCCCTATAACCCGGGAGTACGCCACGGTCACGTGACAGGAAGGAACGACGTGCTCCCGGGTTGAAGAAAAGGACTGTTTATCCTGACCCGGAAGGAATAAGGAACTGTGGACTGATTAGACAGGAACACCTCCGGGTCAGGGTGTTTAAAAGGACTGTGGGAAAGCCCAGATACGGAGCTGAGCTGGGAGGTAGGAGGGCAAAGTGTCTGGGCGAGGAGGAAAGAGTATTGAGAGTAGTGTGATTTATATGAGTAGTGTGGTGTGTAGAGTGCTTTGTGCAAGTTATTGTTATTTAATAAAGAAGTCTTGGACTTTTACCTGGTGTTCAGAGTGGTACCTGAGGGTTCAAGAGGTGGAAAAAGACTGCTACACTGTGCATATATATATATTGTCACGCTTGGGTCACAGATTTGCACAGAGACACAGGAGGTTGTAGGAAAAAAGGAACTTTATTCAAAGCACTGCAAACAAACATTTGTCTCTTTTCAAAAGTTTAAAATCTGCTCCATGACAGGTCAGAGATGACAGCTCCGCCAGGAGCAGAGAATGTCTGAGATAAACCAAGCAAGCAATTTTAACAAACTGAGAGAAGCCCGTGCAGGCTTTTTAAGAAGGCGGAGCACCGCGCGAGAGGCACATTACGCGACAGAGCCAGCCAGAAGGGAAAGGAGGAATGTGAAGGTAGACTGTTTATGTTTCTTAGGGGTTTTCCCAGGGGCGTCTGTATTCTCTTGGGGTGCAACTAGCTTCGCAGCTCACACCCCCTCCGTCAGCTTTATTCACGTTTCCGTGAATCAAGCGATCTTCTAGACCAGGTTCAAACAGACGTGAGAGGACATCAGCATTAATATGCTCAGAGCCAGGTCGATGTCTAACTTCAAAACTGTAAGGTTGCAATCCCAAGAACCACCTCATGAGACGGGAGTTTGTATCTTTTTGACGATATAGCCATTGAAGTGGAGCAGATCAGTTACTAGTGTGAACTTCCGTCCCCATAAGTAATAACGTAGCGCTTCTATAGCCCATTTAATTGCCAAACATTCTTTCTCAATAGTTGAATAATTGCGTTCCCTGGGGAGTAATTTTCTACTCAAGTATGTGATAGGATGTTCTTCCCCATCAAAAACCTGAGAGAGGACAGCGCCTACTCCGAATGCACTTGCATCTGTCTGTAGTATAAAATCTGTAGAGAAATCAGGATTTCTCAACACTGGATAAGAAGACAGAGCGGTTTTTAAATCCGAAAAGGAGCATTCGCAAGGTTCTATCCAGATAATAGGGCGGTTTTTTCTTCCTTTAGTAAGCTCTGAGAGAGGCGCAGCCCTATTTGCAAAATCAGGGATGAATCTTCTGTAGTAACCCGCTAATCCCAGAAAAGTGCGTACCTGTTTCTGCGTTTTAGGATGTGGGTAAGCGAGCACCTCTTCTATTTTTCTTAATTGTGGATGAAGTAAACCTCTGCCCATGGAGTAACCTAGATAATGAGTCTCAGACATACCTAGTTTACATTTCTTAGGGTTAGCAGTCAATCCAGCCTGTTTCAGGCTATCAAGGACAGCCTGAAGACATTCTAAATGTGAATGCCAATCATTGCTAAAAATCACCACATCATCAAGATACGCCCCAGAATATTCAAAATGTGGACGCAGTATCTGATCCATCATACGCTGAAATGTTAGAGGAGCCCCATGAAGACCAAATGGGAGTCTTGTAAATTCATAAAGTCCATCAGGAGTCGTGAATGCGGTTTTCTCACAACTGTCAGTTTCTAAAGGCACCTGCCAATAGCCTTTTGTGAGGTCTACTGTGGAAATATAGATCGCCTGACCTAGTTTTTCCAACAGCTCATCTACCCGGGGCATTGGGTAAGCATCAAACTTAGAAACCTTATTCAAGCGTCTAAAATCGATACAGAAGCGAAACGAACCGTCTGGCTTGGGAACTAACACAACTGGACTACACCAGTCACTTTTACTTTCTCGAATTACACCTAGCTCCAGCATCTTCTTGACTTCTTCGTGCACAATATTTCTTCAAGCTTCTGGGATTCGAAACGGCCGCATTTGTACCCGAACACCGGGTTCAGTGGTGATTTTATGTTCTGCTAAATTAGTGACGCCTGGCAAGTCTGAAAAAACATCAGTGTTCCGTTCTATCAAGGTTAACAATTCTGTCTTTTGTGAATCAGTCAAATCGTTACCAATGACAACATCACTCTGAGAGACAGCAGCCAAGGAAGTGCGAACCTCTTGTCAATCATGCCATTTCTTTAAGAGATTAATGTGTAGAATTTGGAGTGTTTTTCACCGGCCTGGTATTCTAACCTTGTAATTTACTGGTCCCAATGCTCTTCGATAACTGAGGGGCCCTGCCATTTAGCTGGGAATTTGTGCGGGTCAGACGGTACCAGTACTAAAACACGATCGCCGGGTTTGAATTCACAAAGCTGACTGCGCCTATCGTAAAAACCTTTTTGTGTTTCCTGTTCTCGTTGTTGATGCTCCACAGCAATAGAAGAAAGTCTAGAAATTCTATCTTGTAATGAAACTTCCCGCTCTGCAAAACTCTCCCCGAGAGATGTTGTTTCATGTCTTATCCATTCCTCGCGAACAACATCTAGGATGCCTCTTGGGCGCCTGCCAAATAACAGCTCGAACGGACTCAAACCAGTGGATGCTTGCGGCGATTCCCGCACCGCGAACAAAACAAAAGGCAGGACAGTGTCCCAATTTGTGGGATCATTATGAGCAACTCTTCTGATCATTTGTTTTAAAGTTTTGTTAAACCGTTCAGTTAATCCATTGGTCTGTGGATGGTAAACGGTGGTACCCAATTTCTTAATAGCGAATTTATTACACAGCTGTTTCATCACTCGGGAGGTAAAAGGTGTGCCTTGGTCAGTCAAGATTTCCCTGGGAATGCCAATACAAGTAAAAATCACGCACAGAGCTTTCGCTACTGCGGAGGAATTGGCCTTTTTCAAAGCAGCTACTTCTGGATAATGCGTTGCATAGTCGACTAACACCAGCAAATATTGGTACCCATTCTTGGTCTTAGGCAAAGGGCCTACAATATCTATTCCCACCCTCTGAAAGGGACATCCAAAATAGGCATAGGACAAAGGGGAGCCCGAGGAGGCTTATAAGCGGAGATGATCTGGCAGTCAGGACATGAAGCACAGAACCGTTCAACATCTTTTCCAATATTCAGCCAATAAAATCGTTTTGATAACCGCTCTCTGGTCTTATCAGCCCCCAAGTGCCCCCCCCAAGATGGAGAATGGGCCAGCTGTAAAAGAATTTCCCTATGCCCCTCAGGTACAACAAACTGTTCAATAAATTCCCCCATCAAATGGTCTGTAATCACTCTGAAAAGACAACCATCTTTTTCTAAAAAATGTGGTGTTTTCAAGACCCCGGTATCGCGCTCTTGGTAATAGGAGTCACTAGCAGTGTGAGCCTGTTTAAATGCATATTCTAATGAGCCATCAGCATGCTGCAAGCGCACAAAATCCGGCTGCTCGCTAGTGCTCGGTTTGGGTTCAGAGGCATTTGCAATCTGAGAGGATGTAGACGGACTTTGTCATTCTGAGAAATTGTGGGGGGTGTCTCCCTCAGACTCACTGGAGAGATCGGGATCAATATCTAGTTGGGATTCTAAGTTTTTCCCAACTGCCACTAGTTCTCCCTCTTCCTCCCCCCGACTAAGCTCAACAGACGAGCTGACGACTGAAGAGTTATGTTCAGCCATTAATCTAGGAAAAAGAGCATTTTATCTGCCTATCAGTAAAGGCCAAGGGCAAGTGTCAGAAACAGCAGACCAAACTTTAAAATGACGACCCTTATAAGATAAAGGAAGAAGTAATGTCTCATAGTCTGTAACAAATCCATGTACACAACGTATTTTAACAGTCTCAGTGTTACTATGGTATCTGTCGTCAAGACAGTCACGTCTTATTACACAAAGGTCACTGCCAGAGTCCAATAACGCCGACATCTCGTGGCCCCCGAAGTTCACTGAGAAAAATAAGCCATCTTTCTTTTTCGGCGGATCCGTAATATTCGAGCAACAAACCTCTGCTGTGCCAACTTCCATTGATTGAGCTGGAGACAGGCGACAGGGTTGGTCGCACCGGAAGCATCTTCGTTCAGCCCCACTGCCGAAATATCCACAACGACGTCCATGGCCACGGCCTCTTTCACCCAAAGCAGCAGGCATCTCATTCATCACCGCGCTAACTGGGTTTGCTGGGGGCCTGCCTGACGAAATTCCATGATCAGCTGTGAAAGGTTGATGATGTTCCAGTCCACGGTCACGCTGACGATAGAGCCCTGGGCGGTCTCTTGGAGGTTGTAACACAGCATATGGGGCACCGTACCCACCGCTTGTTCTCAAAGCAGTCTGGGAGCCTTCTAATTGTTGAGATATAATGGCCAGTGATTCAAGGTTATGACGAAGAAACTCGGATAGGTGCAGGAATCCCGAACAGTACTATGTTCATAACAACCTTCTCCACGATGCGCTCCAGCTTATCCCCCTCAAACCAGCAATGCACTTTATGAATCAAATCTTTTATTTGTGCACGAATGGAACTGTCCATATTCAGTCTCCAACTGTAAAGCGCAAAACATTTAGATAAAAAGGTCGTGGTTTTACGCAAGAGAATTTGATCCTTCAAAAAATCATAGTCGCCAAGCTTATCAGCTGGTACATTCCATAATGACAGAAGTGCGTCACCGGATAAAAAAGGTGTGATGATAACAGCCCATTAACGTTTGTCCCATCCTAGTAAAAGCGCCACATGCTCAAAAGCCTAAAGAAACATCTCTGGGTCATCAGATGGGCCCATCTTCGTTAGTACATTCTTAGTATTGTCGGGAAGCGGAGGCAGAGGAACAACTTTTTGAACATTTTGTGTAGCAGGCGGTGGAGGAGGAGGGGCAGCAAACTGTTGAGGGATTGGAATATCTTTTCGTCGAGGTCTAGGAGGTTGGACACTTGGAGGACGGACACTCGGAGCGACAGTTGGAGGGCGCTCATCATCCTCTGGATCATAAGGGAGCGGAACATTTTGGGCGAGTCGAAAAATGCGTTTGGCTTCCAACTGTGCATCCATCTCTGTGCAACCACTCCTGGTACCACTTGTCACGCTTGGGTCACTGATTTGCACAGAGACACAGGAGGTTGTAGAAGAAAAGGAACTTTATTCAAAGCACTGCAAACAAACATTTGTCTCTTTTCAAAAGTTTAAAACCTGCTCCATGACAGGTCAGAGATGACAGCTCTGCCAGGAGCAGAGAATGTCTGAGATAAACCAAGCAAGCAATTTTAACAAACTGAGAGAAGCCCGTGCAGGCTTTTTAAGAAGGCGGAGCACCGCGTGAGAGGCACATTACGCGACAGAGCCAGCCAGAAGGGAAAGGAGGAATGTGAAGGTAGTCTGTTTATGTTTCTTAGGGGTTTTCCCAGGGGCGTCTGTATTCTCTTGGGGTGCGACTAGCTTCGCAGCTCACAATATGTATATATACATACACACACACACACCCACACACACACACTTGCAGTTGGTCCACAACTACAATAATACCACACTGTAATGCTAATCCATCTTCTCCCCTGGATTGGGCCACAAGTTCTCATCAACATCACATCTGATATCCTCTCTGGCAATACATCTAAAGTTGTATCTCTTCACATGCCTGATCCATCCTTGGCATTGCTCTGGAGAAATATCTTGGCATCCAGCATTCATTGCATTCAGTAATGACATCTAATCATGTGGCCGGTGGTCATAAACCTTCCACCTCAATGCAGAAAAGAATTCCTCAATGGGGTTCAGGAAGGAGGATGGTGGCAGAAACAATGAGGACATCCTTGGGTGTGCTGCAAACCATTCTTTGACTGCAGTGGAGTGGTGGAAAGCAACGTTATTCCATACCACAATAAATACCTGTAATAACACATTTGTACTTGGTCTTGATATTAATTTAGCAAATTGTTATATTTCAGTTTTGAATGTCTTATTAGCAGTTTTGGTGACAGTATGTAGGCATGTGCAAAATGGCCTCTGAAAATGTAATGTAATATAGTCACTGAATGCATTTTGGATGAAAGCAAAGAGAAATGTTTAACAGTATGGTCCACATAAGCTGGTGTTGTGGTGACTGCATGAAGAGTTTTGAGAAAGCGACTTCAGTATTGCAGAATCTGTCTTAACAATTGAAAAAATCTGTAAATAAAAAATGAAATTCAGGTATAAATAATGACAACTTTTGTCATTCTCGATGCTCCTAAGTTGCCAAAATAATCCTGTAGCGTTTGAGCTCTGTCCTCTTTCAAAGTAGTTTCAACAAAGAATGGCAACTTTTCCTGATAATTTTCCAACATTCCAGAGAAAATAGAAACCATGTTAATAAAGGTGCATTGCTGTTTTTCTGCCAAATCCCCACCTCCACCTCAGAGACAACCCGAACCATTTCCCCTGAGACATTCCCCAGGCTCATGGTATGACATGGCCCCCCCACCTACCACACCTTCCAAAGAGAAAGAACAGACATGGCTAATAGGTTGTGAACATGAAAAAGGGCATCTGCCTTAGCCCAAAGTAAACCCTTCCAATGAACTAACTTAAAGTGATATATACCTGAAGGTCAACACAATAGTCAGTATTTCAGCTTCATGATGACCTATTTGATGGCACTTGCTTCTTGTTCAATGGCGGACTTGACCATGGGCTGTTACTCTCTTCGATAACACCCAATTCTAACATATTTTTATTTCCAGATCGACTTCAGCACATTTAGCCTCTGGTATCTGGTAGGGGTGCTCACTCAATATTATGCCAAGTTCATTGACTATATAGTTTTTAAAAATTGAGCTCTTTGTGTCTGAGTTGGTAAAAAGGTCTAGGGTATAACCCTGGCTGTAGTGGTCTCCACTCTTTCCTTCCTAAGAATGTTTACGTGATAAACTCTCTTAGGGGTTCTTTGTTTGGGTTGTCTAATTATGTAATCCACTAAACTCTTGCATGCTGTTACCTCATACCATCCATTGTGCTAGAATTTTAGAGTCGGGGGTGGGCACCAAGACCATAACACATGGTCCCTATCTGGAATCTGTTGAGTGTCAGCTCCTTGATTGTATAGCCAAGCCTGCGTCTGTGGAAGAATTTTCACAAAATGTTGACATAACTGTGCTATGTACTCTAATACAGTGGTCCCCAACCTTTTTGACAGCAAGGACCACTTTATTAGATGCAAATTTTTCCACGGACCGGTCGGGGGGGGGGGGGGGGGTCGGCGGGGGGGGGGGGGGGGGTAATTTTATACACAATTTACATAACATTTCTTTTATTATTAAGTTATTAAGCAGTTCGCATACGTTTGCAACCTGAGGTTTTTCTTCTTTTTTTGCATATAACAAAGACATATGCATTGCATTTGCCATTCCAACAGATTGCACATCACAAACATTAACACTGTTATCGTTTTTTTCGTGTCTGCCGTTTCTATAGGAGGGTGACAATGAGTTAAATTCCAATGGATGTTTTTCAAATGTTGACAAGCAAATAAGCAAAAGGAATCATTGAAAACCACAGAAAACAAAAACAGCAAAAAAAAAAAAAACAGTACGAGGAAAGTTCGAAGAAAGAATTTTTTTTTACAATGTTTCTGTTTGGGGATCGTTGTGCAAACGTGCACATCTGAGCTGCGACCACAGATCTAACTGCTCTGTGGATGATTCATTCAGGCATTTCAAGGTCACCTCGTTGTAATGAAAGCATCTGCTGAATGTACTTCGTAGTAACGCGATTTCTATAGACTCGCGTCATATTGGGAAACTGTCAGGACTGTAACAATACTTTGTTGTAATACTCTCTCACCTCGGTCTCTCTCCTCTCTCTGCGCCACTGCAAAGCCCCGCCCACCAAGCATTCTGAAAAGTCTGAGTGAGTCTCCGTTGCCGGCAGTTCTCTCGCGGCCCGGCTGTCAGACGGCTGCAGCCCGGTAGTGGGTCACGGACCGGGGGTTGGGGACCCCTGCTCTAATACATTGGTGGACTGAAAATCTTGTTCCACCTACACCTTCTTAACCAGACCCAATATTCCCCTCAGCTGTCTCCCATACAGGAGTTTCAACAGAGAAAAGCCAGTAGAGTTTTGGAACACATCTCTGTATGCAGAAAGGGCAAATGGAAACATCCTATTCCAATCTTGCCTATCCTCTCTCACCATTTTCTTCAACCTTTGTTTTAGCGTTTAATTAAAGCACTCTACTAAGCCATCCATTTGAGAATGATAAACAGATATTTTCAGATGTTTAATACAAAGCAGCTTTGCAATTTCTTCAAGTGTGGTGGAATTAAAGGCTGTCCCTTGATTCATAAGGATTTCTTTAGGGATGCTCACATGAGGAAACACCTCAGTCAACTCCATAGCAATTTTTTTTAATTACTCACTCTATATGGGATTACCTCTGTATATAGACAACACCAAAATATATTTGTCTTCACAGGCGAAGATTTTGAGTGGATCGGTTTGATAGAGTAGATAAATTTCCCTGAGGGTTGAATAAAGTATCTATCTATCTATCTATCTATCTATCTATCTATCTATCTATCTATCTATCTATCTATCTATCTATCTATCTATCTATCTATCTATCTATCTATCTATCTATCTATCTATCTAAATGAGCGCCCATAAGATGCACATGCACCAACTCGCATACCTCATGACAGTACAAGCATGGGATTAATAGAAGTTGCTGCTTTTCCCTTTAGTGATCAGCCACTTGATCTAACAGGTCATTGGATGTGGACGCAGGGCGCTGGGCGCAGGACACATCACAGCGCACGCGCACTGCCGCACTGCAACGAGCCCGCACGGATAAACACAATGAACGCAGGCGCCTACAACGCACTTCTGAAAAACCACAAGCAAAGGAGTCACGGCTCTAAAATGAAATGAAAAACCACAGGCAAAGGAGTCACGGCTCAAAAACGAAATAGATACAATGAACGCAGCATATTTGAATCACATTACAGTATTACAGTACAGATTCCACAGAGGTCCAGACAACACAGAATATTTCAATCACATTACAGTATTACAGTACGGAATCCCCAAAAGTCCAGGCTACACAGCATATTTGAATCACATTACAGTATTACAGTAATACATTATTAACATTCCAGCCACAAAAAACATAGAAACAAGACGAGATGGATAAACACAATAAAAGAACGCTCCGTATTAAACGTAAGTGCCATTATAATTCCTAACAGTAAACGACGTATAGCTAACGGAGTCACGGCTCCAAAAAGAAACAGCTCAATTAACGGAAATACAAAAATGAGCCCGCATGGATAAAAACAATGAACGCAGGCGCCTACAATGCGCTTCTGAAACAGCGGAAGCCAAGGAGTCACGGCTCCAAAACAAAAGAGCTCAACTAACGGAAATACAAAAATGAGCCCGCATGGATAAAAACAATGAACGCAGGCGCTTACAACGCGCTTCTGAAACAGCAGAATCGAAGTACTCACTGCTCCAAAACGAAAGAGCTCCTATTTGAGACGACTTAGTAACAGAGGTGTTTGGTCAAGCGATCTCATTAGACCACATACCACTTTTAACGCACCGGGCTATATTATGTCCAAATAATATTGACGTTGATCAGATAAATAACCAAGTGATTGCACTGCTACCTGGAGAAAGCCGCCTCTGTCTAAGTACAGTAATCCCTCGCTATATCGCGCTTTGCCTTTCGCGGCTTCACTCCATCGCGGATTTTATATGTAAGCATATTTAAATATATATCGCGGATTTTTTGCTGGTTCGCGGGTTTCTGCGGACAATGGATCTTTTAATTTCTTGTACATGCTTCCTCAGTTGGTCTGCCCAGTTGATTTCATACAAGGGACGCTATTGGCAGATGGCTGAGAAGCTACCCAACTTACTTTTCTCCCTCTCTTGCACTGAGTTTCTTTGATCCTGACGTAGGGGGATTGAGCAGGGGGGCTGTTCGCAAACCTAGACGATACGGACGCTCGTCTAAAAATGCTGAAAGATTATCTTCACGTTGCTACCTTCTGTGCAAGCTGCTTCCTGAAGTGACATGCTGCACGGTGCTTCGCATACTTAAAAGCTCAAAGGGCACGTATTGATTTTTCACTGTTTGTTTTTATCTCTCTCTCTCTCTCTCTCTCTGCTCCTGACGGAGGGGGTGTGAGCTGCCGCCTTCAACAGCTTTGTGCCGCGGTGCTTCGCATACTTAAAAGCCAAACAGCCCTATTGATTTGTTTGCTTATGTCTTTCTCTCTCTCTCTCTGACATGCTCTGCTCCTGACTCACACTCCTTTGAAGAGGAAGATATGTTTGCATTCTTTTAATTGTGAGACGGCACTGTCATCTCTGTCTTGTCATGGAGCACAGTTTAAACTTTTGAAAAAGAGACAAATGTTTGTTTGCAGTGTTTGAATAACGTTCCTGTCTCTCTACAACCTCCTGTGTTTCTGCACAAATCTGTGACCCAAGCATGACAATATAAAAATAACCATATAAACATATGGTTTCTACTTCGCGGGTGGCTCTGGAACACAACCCCCGTGATGGAGGAGGGATTACTGTACTGACAATTTGGATTCTGAAGACGAAACTGAACATCTTAATTTCCCATTAGAATATTTAAACACTATTAACCCGGCCGGATTACCACAACACAATCTTAACCTTAAAGTGTGGACAATAGTCATGCTATTAAGAAACCTTAATACTAAACAAGGTGTATGCAACCGGACATGGTTAGTCGTGAACACCATGACAGACAATGTTATTGAAGCAAAAGTACTTACGGGATCGCATACTAACAATACTGTTTTGATTCCCAGAATTGACCTTACAAGTTCTGACCTGGAATTACCGTTTAAACTTAAACGCCGCCAATTTCCCATTAAGGCTGCATTTGCCATGACAATCAACAAATCCCAAGGACAGACCATGGACAAAGTGGGCATTTACCTCTCTGAACCTGTATTTGCACATGGACAACTTTATATGGCCTATTCAAGAGTTCGGTGTTCATGTGACGTTAAAGTTAAGGTTGTAAGTTCTCCATACCAAGGACAACTCATTCAAGGACAAGACACCATCTTTACTACAAATGTTGTATATAAAGATATATTGCATTAACTATCTGTAATCTACCATTTCATTACTTCTTTAGTTCCTATGTACTTCATTTACACCTTTACACTCAAATATATTTCATACATATATATGCAGCAACTCAAGGACAATATCTGCTTAAATAACATGACGATTAGAATTCTATTTTAATTTAAATATGTTAATAAATATAAATACAGATATATGTATTTAATTAAATCCATAACCTCCCAAAACACTCCCACCCTCCATCGTGTGTCATCCCTCCAACGATTGTATGGAACACAGAGTGATTGACATTCATTCAATTGCGATTCGTTAGAGAATCGGGGATTTACTGGTTTTCAATAACAAAATAGGCTACCTGTGTGAAGGGATCAGAGATGGATACACTGTTAACAGAAACAACTGCATTCCAAGTGTGCTTAAGGGAGTCATTATTCCACTGCTTCCTTTTAAAAACAGGGTAGTTTCCTGTGGTTGATGAGAGGACTTGCTAAATCACGTTTACACATGAAGGTGCAATTGGTTGAGCCAATTTTCTAATTGACACTTCACAGGACTTAATTAAGGCACCTGTGCCCAAGATAATATAAAAGGAGACTTAGTTAGTTGGAAGAGAAAGGCAAAATTGAGAGTGTGAGCCAGCGTGGTGGTGAGGAAGCAGGCGGTCAGTGGCCCCACAAGGAAACTTGAGAAATGGTGTCCCAGGGGTGTGTCACTCCTTTTGAACATTCTGGGGCATCAGGTGCAATTCAGGGATCCCTCCAGCCCTCCTAGACTGACGGATGAGTGGCAGGATCACGTAGGTACACCTTCATGCATTCTAGTGGATGCCGTTGGATGGTGGTCAAGACAAAAGCTGGAGAGCTGGACCATGGCTGTTGGCATCTCACCCCGGCTGTAAGACCTGAAGGGTGAGCTTGGGAGATGGAGGATGAAAGACACGCTAGACTGCCAGGAAAAACAAGAAAAGGAAAACCAATGTCTGCATGGTTTTATTGTTGGATTTAAATGTTTGAATGAACCATATTTCTGGTTTGACTGCCCATGATTACATTGATTTTACTCAGTACTATTTATTCATTAATTCAGCTTACAGTGCACTTTATTTGCACTTAGAACTAGGTAATTAAAAGCACTGTGAACACTGTTTGCACCAGTTCATCCATGTCTATGATGAAGAAGAAATGCCAGCTGAGGTCAAGCCGGGCATCAAACTAGAGTGAGATTAGTCAGTAGTGATCCTTTTGACATGGTTTGTGACATTAGATTCATGCAGGTCTGCAACAGATAGAAAAGCAAAGCCAATTATTTTGTCAGCAGACAACACAATACATTTAATTTATTTTTGAAGTGAACTGTTGCTGAACCAAACCAGAAAACAATGGAGAATGTGATCACACTTTCAGTTATGGCTTTGTAGAATTGTACTAGAATGGGCTGGCAAATACTTTTTACACCAACTAAAGAAATTAAATATGTTCACTTTTTAGTGATGGAAGTGATTTAAATTTCCCAACTGAGAGTTTTGAGATAGTTGTGCCCAACAATTTGAAGGATTCCACCATATTGACAGTAGAATCATTACTTTCTAGAAGAGGTTGTACCAAATGTTTGCAAAAGTCAATTACCATTTCCACTGTCTTGGTGGTTTTGAGTACCAGGTTATTGGTAGCGCACTAAGACAAAAGACAAGTCACCTTCTTTCTATATGCAGTTTCATTTCCATTATCAAGTAGTCCAATGATGGTGGTGTCATCTGTGAACTTAATTATTTTTTTACTGCAGGTTCAGTGGACCTACAGTCATTGGTGTACAGAGAATAGAGTGGGGGAATGTTCACAGCCATGAGGGGCACCTAAGCTGGCACAGAGGACACTGCATAGAGAGTGGCCTTTGTTTAGGCCAGCACTCAGGACATCTGAGTTTGGATTAGCTAGCTGGTTATAAGTATTACTTATTTGTCCACATTTAATATTAGAGCAGTCTTTGATAATTATTACAGTATATGGAGAATAGAAATGTACCAACACAGTCACTCTTTTTGGATTGCCCTTGAAATGTTATAAAGCATTCACTCATGGGATACAAGTGGGAGTCTCCATTTGTGCAGGTGACCGCAGTCTTTTTATTTATAAATTGTCATGCGTTTGCTACTTTCAGACTGCCACTCCTGGTATTTTATGGCATATATATTTGAGGCCATCCCATAACATGCAAGGATCTCCCTATTTTCTATATTGTAGTCAGCCGTCACCTGCGTACCTAGGTCATAATAAACCTTTCTGCGTCTCACAGGAGAGGAATGGAGTTAATTTATGTGCCCAGTCCTACTTTAGCCATCTATGTCTTTAAGCAGTCCACTCAAATATGCTTCAGTGTCATCTGTTTTTGAAGAGGTACAAGTATCTGCAACAGACCAAGTGATCTTTCGGTCTGTATACTGACTTCTGACAATCTTCTTGCCTACTCCTCTGCAAAGTTGGTTTGCTGGCTGGCTACCCGTAATTGTAGATGTTGTACAGTTTCAGCCAACTGTTTTACCACAGTCCTGCATTCCTGCTGTTCTGTCTTCTTCTAGCAATGATCCTTTTAACTATGCTACTGCAAAAACACACAGGATAAGAGGAAAAGTGTTGAGGCTCTGTCTAAACACCCTGTTTAATGTCCAAAATCAAAAATGAAAGTATGATGTTAATAGTGGCGAAACTTCTCATTTTCAATGTGTTATGTCAGCATACTGATGAGGATTGGAGAGACAAGTGGGAGACATACATCTAGATAGAAAAGGCAAAACCATGAGATCAAAAATACGTATGTCGAAGTCAGAATGAGAGACAAAATAAATTATGATAAAATAACATGATCGAAACCAGAAGGAAGGTTTAATCAAAGAGAGTTCATACCATGCACTTTGGAAAATAGGTTTGTTATCCACAGCAAAGGATAAGAAAATGACCTGTTTGACAATCTTTAAGCCTTTCAAAGATCAAAGCCTCAGAGGACATGTTCCTAATACCAGCAGAAACAATCACAGTAATCATAATCTTGGATGAATCACATCAGAATAGAACATAAAACTTCAAATAAAAGGAGAAATCAAAGTAAAGGTCAGTCTTAATCAACAACTCCAAAAGCTCCAAACTGAGTATCAGATCTCCAGAGAAGACAGAAAAGATAAGAATAAAATCCAATTCAGAAGACAATGAAGCTATGATTGCGCCAAAAGTGATGTCATTAATCTTCTGGCTGATTCTGTTCCATTATAGGAGAAAACGGAAACCATGTTAATAATGGTGCATCACACTTTTTGTTCCAGCTGAGACAATTTAAACTATTACCCATAAGAAACTCTCATGTATGACAGCTGACATTTAAATATTTCATTTTCATTGCTTAGAATCATCACAAAATGCTGGTCTTTCTTTGTTTTTGTAGTGCTAATTATTTATTCATTTATTTATTCATTTAATCCTATTACCTTAAAAAAGATCTTCATTAAACAGGTGAACATTTGTTTCCATCCATCGTGTATCAAAACGTTACACATTTGGCACCTCTGATTTGTTCATTTGTAAGGGGGCTGCATGAGTTGACCCAAGTAATAAACCTCCTGTAAACTAATGCAATTAATTTTGACTCTGATAATGTCTATTTCTACACAGGAAAAATCATTATTGAGGGGAAAGAGAGATAGAATCTCTGGGATAAAGAAGGAATTTGACAAGCTAAATGACATTTTGATGTCCAAAGGGCTAACTAAGTGTTCTGTATAAATAAAGAAATCTTATCCATTAAAGAACAGCTTTATAAATAGAAAATATAAATGATTTATAAGTTTTCCCCTTGTTTAACTAATCTTCCATCATTTATCTATTTTATGGTAATTGTTAGGTGCCATTCACAAAATGCTGCTCCTTTTTTTAGCTTTGGCATTGTTATGTATGAACAGTAAATATGTATGCATGTTTGTATTTGAATATGTATTTATTTATTCCAAATGTGTTTTAAAAGTGACTTCATTAAACTAGGTGAACGCTTACATCACATTCATCCTGCATCAAAAATGTACATATTTAGCTCCCCTCTGCTGCTTATTTATGAGGATGTTTCATTAACTTTTCCTAAAGATAAACATGTGGTGTGCTACGTAATACACTTATTCACTATTTAAAGCAACATCTTATATGTACATAAACTTAATAATAACTCAGAAAGCGGTTTTCGTAAGAGCAGTTTAACCTAATTCTTGATACATCCATTTTTAATAATTTGTATTAATAATTTTTGAGCAACAGTAGAAGTATTGGCTTGTAGCTCACACTATGGAACTGAAGTAAAGGAACAGATTAATAAAGGCAGCCTGTTTTTGTCCTTCAAAATCACAATTTTATTATTTGACCTTTCCTCTTAAACACAGGTGGAGTGGTTACTGAGTGATATAAAGGATGCAACCTATGGAACTGAAAAAGCATTGGACAAGCTGAATGACAGTTTACTTTCAAAATTTGTAAGTGTTAGCAAAACAAATCTTTATTGCCAAAAAATATAACTTTTCTATTTACAGCTTGAAACTCAAATGTTGTTTGTTTTCTATTGTGCTTTTCTTTCCTGCACTCAACCTAGGCAGAGTGTCCCATCTATTTTCCAAGTTAATAGACTTACCTCCATAAATTAAAGATACTTTCTCACATTAAGGTTTATGGGGAAAGCCAGTATTTCAAGTCTAGATACCAAGTTTAACTTACCTTTGCGTGTGTTTTTTTTCAGTAACCTAGAAGGAATGATGTAATAAATTAATTTCTTTGTTTAGAACATGAGGAGTTGTCTTTCTGTGTCTTGATGCCTCCAACCCAACACTACAGAACTAATACCATAGCGCACATTAAGGCCTTGGCATTAATAGGAAGGAAGCCTGATTTCCCTTTCCCTTTAATGCACTGCACTTGACAATTTAAAGTCTACAGAATAACATTTTCCCACACATATAACCAACATGCATATTACTCTACAATAACTCATTTTCATTATAATAAAAAAAAACTACAAATCTGAGCGTCGGTGTTCTACTGAAGAATGATCTGGACAGGAGTCAGTTCCATTTAATGCTCTTAAACTTGTAAAGAACTAACAGTAAGGACAGCTCAGAGATAATATAGCATAAGTCACATTTTACAGTATGATGGAACATAGAATTACTGACATGCAGTAATTCTTCAATAATTTATGAAGACAATATATGTAATTGTTCAAAGTTTATTCGTATCCAAAAAAGTAGAATATTCACTTAATAAGTTACCTGTGCTTTCCTTAGTCATTGTGGCTCTTGACCAGATTCTAGATGGCAGGGTAATGTTCTTTTAGCTTTTCCCGAGCTCAAATTCCATAAACTAACAACATAAATACTTATCTCTGCTTATAGGAAAGCTGACACGCCTTTAATTAGCACTCACATTACAAGGAACAGCAGGACCTCAATGTCCAAGCATAGCGACATTCCAATTACTTAAATGCTAGTCTCATTTTAAATTTGAGTTTTTCTGGTCCAGTCAATCAGTGACTTTTACAGCTGGACTCACTCTAGCATTTAAGTAATTAGACTTGTAATAATTGGCCACAATATCTTCCATACAACATACGGATATTGTTCACACAATATATAACTTTTGGTCTCAAAATACCATATAAGAGATAGAGATAGCTTAAGAAGACAAAAAAAAAATGCTTTCCTCAACATGCTTCTTTAAATTTGAAGGTGAATTCCTGAAAGCAGAGATTTCTTTAGGTGTTGGCAGGCACTGAAGGCAGTGCATTGTATCTGACTCCCATTTGCATTTTACAGATCTGAATGAAGTGTTTAAATATGATTGTGAGAGAAATACAGTACATATTCAATTTCCTTGTCTCAGCAGTGAGCAGGAAGTAGCGTGGGAACGGCCTGCCAAGCCATGCAAGGGACGCTACAGTGCTTTTATTTGGAACTAGCAAAATACCGGCGCTTCGCAGCGGAGAAGTAGTGTGTTAAAGAGATTATGTAAACATATATATACATATATATATACATATCTACATATACATATATATACATATACACATACATATATATACACATATCAACATATATATACACATACATATACACACATGCATACACACACACACATACATATATACATATACACATACAAACATAGTGCGTTGTAACATGGGCTGTGATTGTTACATGGGAGGGAAACGACAAATCACAGCTTCCCGCTTTCTAATCGGGCCTGTGATTGGTGCTTTGACTGATGCCCAGATCCCACAGTATCTCCCCTTAGGAGAGGCTTTAGGCAAGTGTAATTGAATAGCGGTGCTGCAAGTTTAGCTTTACACCTGTTTTTAAGGCTTATTGACTGAAAGGGGCTTTCATGAAAAAAGTTAAAGCTTTGCTACAGGATACACCCTCCACAAGTTAAGTAAGTAAAAATAAAGGTATATATTTCTGTTTTATTTCAACCTTTTAAGTTTGTATGCGGGCAGAATGGTGGCCCAGTGAAAGGTGCCAGTTAGGAGACCCGGGTTCACTTCCCTGCGTGGAGTTTGAATGTTCCCCCCTGTGTCTGTCTGGGTTTCCTCCGGGTACTCCGGTTTCCTCCCACAGTCCAAAGACATGCAGGTTAGGTGCATTGGCGATTCTAAATTGTCCCTGGTGTGTGGGTGTGTGTGGGTGTATGTGCCCTGCGGTGGGCTGGCACCTTGCCCGGGGTTTGTTTCCTGCCTTGTGCCCTGTGTTGGCAGGGATTGGCTCCTGTATTTAGGATATAGCGGGTTGGATAATGGATGGATGGACATTTGTATGCATAGCCCCATTTGCCCGTTTTAGTTTTATTTCTTTCTTCAGTAATATTTCAGCAAACCCGGAGCTTGTCAGTTCAAATCCTGGTACTGACACCACTGTGTGACCCTAAGGAAGTCACTTCACCTGCCTGTGCTGCAAAAAACAAAAGTAATGTAACAAATTGTACCTCAGATGTTGCAAGTTGCTGGAATAAAGCCATAAGTCAAATAGAAAAATATGTATTATACACATAAGAACTATTCATTTATTTTCAGTTAAGTCATCTGCAGCAAACCTTTATAAATGAGGGTTTCTCCTTTTTAGATAGTGCAAACTGTTTCTTCTTCATTGAGGTTTTCTCTTGGAGAGCTTTTTTCATTTCATTGAAAATTAAAGCAGCAGCTGCCAAAATATGTAGCTTTCTTATTAATTTTTCAACATTGTGTAAAATAACTTTATAAAGTAACATAAAAGGTTTAAATGCTGGTTATCCTTTTACAATAAAATATTACTAAAGAGATACAAAAAAAGTAAAACGCATTTGTTGTTTTTCTTTAAGGAGATTAAATATTACTGAAGAAAGAAAAAAAAAAACTAAAACAGCCAAATGGGGCTATGCATATGAACTTAAAAGGTTTAAATAAAACAGAAATATATATTTTATTTTTACTTGCTTAACTTGTGGAGGGTGTATCCTGTAGCAAAGCCCTAACTTTTTTCGTGAAAGCCCGTTTCAGTCAATAAGTCTTAAAAACAGGTGTAAAGATATTGACAATAAGCTACGCAAACCCACCAAGACATGGAATCGTTTAAATCAAGGCGCGAGTCGAAAAACACCTTCCCATACTATTAGTTAACGATTAACACATTTCTATATGTATTGTAAGCATACAATACAACTAATAATATGTTGCGCTTATTTATCTGGTGTACCGACATTTTTGCGCGTTTAACGGCTGAAATCCAACGTGGTTTGTGCCCTTCAGAATGAAAACAGTTTGCATTTACCTTTTTAATAAAAGGCGAGCTTTTAAGCCTGAGAAATCACCCCGTAAATGCACACGTTTAATTGCACATGTGTTAATATGTATGCTTACACACTGTTTCTTCTTCATTGAGGTTTTCTCTAGCATGTAGATTGGGGTAATTACATTCACGGCATTCCTAGCCTGAATCACAATCTGATTGTATGGGTGGTTACCTACCAGGTAACGCTTATGGTTGGCCAGCAAGTCAGCTAACATCAGCCACGGTGCCTTCAGTTGTGAGAAGCAGATCATAGAATGGTTGAAAATAGTTTACTGTCAAATAATGCAAAGAGTACGTGACACATGTTTCACCCTAATTCTTGGCTCATCAGGCGTACACACTCACTGCACTCGCTTACGGGAATCGAACCTCGGACGTCAGCGCTAGAGGGGCTTCGCAGCGGTAAAGTATTGCTTTTAAATTTTAATTAAGAAGAAAAGAAAACCTTTTTAAATTGAGGGAAAATATACTAATAACAATTTGTTAAGGATCTGTTTTTTTGTGAAGCTGCCTTTACACAGCCTGTCCACTATTTTATAAACGAACGCCATATAAGGCCATCCTTTCTCCTTCGCAGTCAGTTCACGTGATTATGTGTAAGGCGTGATGACGCGATACGCAAACCCCGCCTCCCACGGCCAGCGAGCTGCAGTCCATTACTGTATATGGACAAAAAAGAGGTTCCAGTTATGACCATTACGCTTTGAATTTCGAAATGAAACCTGCCTAACTTTTGTAAGTAAGCTGTAAGGAATGAGCCTGCCAAATTTCAGCCTTCCACCTACACGGGAAGTTGGAGAATTAGTGATGAGTGAGTGAGTGAGTGAGTGAGTGAGTGAGTGAGTGAGTGAGTGAGTGAGTGAGTGAGTGAGTGAGTGAGTGAGTGAGTGAGTGAGTGAGTGAGTGAGTGAGGGCTTTGCCTTTTATTAGTATAGATGATATACAGCATTCTGTTGACTGCGTCTGAGCAATGCTGAGCTATGTATAACTTAAGTTAACAACACATCTGATAGTTTTCTTAAATGAATTTATATTAGTTTGGTCTGCGTAATGAGTAACGAGTACTAACTGCAAAATGTACCTGGGTAAAAGTATGCTAATTCAACCTAAAAATATAGTGGGGTAAAAATTAAACAAACTTAAATAATGTAACAAATAGCTGTACTTTGTTATTTTACACCTCTGCCAGTAACTTATTTAAAACAGGTGAACATTTATACCCATTTATCCATACTGTATGAAACATTTACATGTGTAGAAGCTCTCTACTGCTTACTCATGTGTGTTTTGCTCAGGTTTTTGCAAGTGTGAAAGAAACAGCTGGACACACAACAAAGGTTTGGGGCAGCCACCCATGTAGTTTCCCGAGCTGCAAAAGGCTTTAACATTGAGTACAATGTGTACTGGTTAGAGTCCAACACAGAACTGTTTAAGAATGGAGGATGAGGAGTTTTTATAGCTGGATCACAGGAAGTGACGCCCTCGGGACCCGGACAGGAAGGATTTCTCGTGTTTGGTCTGTGGAGAGAAAAGAAAGAGGCTCAGTGCACCCCACCGCCCCCTGGCCTGGTGTGGAATTGTCATTTCCTGGTCCCTTTGGTTGACTCCCAAGAGAACGTGTGTGACACAAGTGACAAACTTTTTGTATGTTGATATACTTTCACGCTTCTCAATATGTTATTTTCACACTATACAGTATTTATAACCCAGTAATAGTTATGGATTTATTTGAATTTGTTCCTGGTAAAAGCTGATTGTGTGACGGCAGGGGGTGTCACAGAGCCCCACACACGAGTACATCAACACAGCATCTGTTTCAAACAAAGGGAGATTATTATTCAAAATACTTTGTGCAAAGCCAATAAGCAAGTTGTTTTCTCTTAATCTCTCTCTCACCACCATACTGCCCTCCTCCAGTCGACTGTTGCCTTCCTTCCTCCCAGCTCCAGCTCACATGGACAAGGCAGTGCAGTCCCTTTTATTGAGGATCCAGGAGTACTTCTTGTGCCCATGGGATATTGCCCATTGGAAGCACTTGTGGGTCATACAGACGTCCCGAATAACAGGGAGTGCATCTCCCTGTAACTCCCTTTTGTTGCACCCAGGAACCCCAGCAGAGCTGAGCTTCCAGACTAGAATTCCCAGCATTCCCTGCTAGTTTCCTACCAGGTACCGATATGCAGGGCCCTTGATATCTAACATCCTGCATGAACAAACATCCCCCAGAGACAGTCCTCCCCTGTCCTTCCCTTTTGGCTGGGATGTCCGTCCATCCACTTGGGGAGCCTTTTTCGGGTAAGACATCTTTTTTATCTCTCGACCAGGATGTCTGTCTGCCCACTTGGGGTCTCCCATCCAGGTAAGGAACCTTCCCTTCTCCTGGCCAGAATGCCCATCAACTTGTGTGCTACTTACAATTGATAATTCAAATCATAACAGAATGGTAACCTCATTTTGGAATATGGAGTTTTCTATTAGCCCAGAAGGAAAAAATATGTTCATTTTCTGTTTTGAACATCGGCTGTCTTTGTGTTTTCAAATGTCTCTAGAATGTACTACTGAACTGATGTAAATGCACATATTAATAGGACGGCACCTTGTTTTCGCTTCTTATTCTGCAAAATTACATTTTGTAATGTTTTTCATCTAACCTTTTCTATTTCCACACAGCACAATTTAAGGGATAAAGTCTCTGCAGTCACTGAAGAACTAAACAAGCTGAATGTCATTCAGATTTCAGAACAAGTAAGTGTTCTTTATTATTAAAGACACATTAAGTAAGAATTGCTTTAGAAGTGTTCTCATTACATGACTTATCTGCTGTGTAAAAATACAGAGAAAAATAGGTGGCATACCATGTTTAATGTCCTACAGTTTTTTTTTTCCATTGCTAAGACAGATTCTGCAATAATTAAGTTGCTTTCTCAAAACTCTTCATATAGTCTGCAATACCAACACACAGCCTGACCAAACAGTTAAGCTCTCCTCCAAAATGAACTACAACACCAAAAAAGTAGCACGTTATGTCCTTCTGGAAGAACACTACATCATACACAAAACAAAAGGCCTGCAAAACACTAACAACAGACAGCATTACCTAAAATGTAACATGGATCATCATAAAAGTATCGTCTGTAAAGTAATTAACATTATTTGTCGCAAATATTGTATTACAAAACAGAACAAGTTTGTACTCTAAAAGTGTTCAGGAATGAACAAAGCACGCAGCACTATATGTTTATATGTTTATTCCTGTCTGTGGTCTACTGTAAGTACAGAGTATTTATTCCTAATCATACAAAAAATATATACCCAACACAAAATGTAGCGTTGAAGAAAATACCATAGAAGTAAAATATACTGTGCATATATATATATGTATGTATATATACACACACACACCCACACACACTCTTGCAGTTGGTCCACAACTATAATAATACCACGCTGTAATGCTAATCCATCCTCTCCCCTGGATTGGGCCACAAGTTCTCATCAACATCACATCTGATATCCTCTCTGGCAATACATCTAAAGTTGTATCTCTTCACATGCCTGATCCATCCTTGGCATTGCTCTGGAGAAAAATCTTGGCATCCAGCATTCATTGCATCCAGTAATGACATCTAATCATGTGGCCGGTGGTCATAAACCTTCCACTTTAATGCAGAAAAGAATTCCTCAATGGGGTTCAGGAAGGAGGATGGTGGCAGAAACAATGAGGACATCCTTGGGTGTGCTGCAAACCATTCTTTGACTGCAGTGGAGTGGTGGAAAGCAACGTTATTCCATACCACAATAAATACCTGTAATAACACATTTGTACTTGGTCTTGATATTAATTTAGCAAATTGTCATATTTCAGTTTTGAATGTCTTATTAGCAGTTTTGGTGACAGTATGTAGGCATGTGCAAAATGGCCTCTGAAAATGTAATGTTGTGATGTTGATGGATTTTGAGTGAGACAGGAATCCATGAATTTTGAAGCATATAGTCACTGAATGCATTTTGTATGAAAGCAAAGAGAAATGCTTAACAGTTTGGCCCACATAAGCTGATGTTGTGGTGACTGCATGAAGAGTTTTGAGAAAGCGACTTCAGTATTGCAGAATCTGTCTTAGCAATTGAAAAAATCTGTAAATAAAAAATGAAATTCAGGTTTAAATAATGACAACTTTTGTCATTCTCGATGCTCCTAAATTGCCAAAATAATCCTGTAGCGTTTGAGCTCTGTCCTCTTCCAAAGTAGTTTCAACAAAGAATGGCAACTTTTCCTGCTAATTTTCCAACATTCCAGAGAAAATAGAAACCATGTTAATAAAGGTGCATTGCTGTTTTTCTGCTAAATCCCCACCTCCACCTCAGAGACAACCGGAACCATTTCCCCTGAGACATTCCCCAGGCTCATGGTATGACATGGCCCCCCCACCTACCACACCTTCCAAAGAGAAGGAGCAGCCCTGGCTAAGAGGTTGTGAACATGAAAAAGGGCATCTGCCTTAGCCCAAAGTAAACCCTTCCAATGAACTAACTTAAAGTGATATATACCTGAAGGTATAGTCAGTATTTCAGCTTCATGATGGCCTATTTGATGGCACTTGCTTCTTGTTCAATGGCGGACTTGACCATGGCCTGTTACTCTCTTCGATAACACCCAGTTCTAACATATTTTTATTTCCAGATCGACTTCAGCACATTTAGCCTCTGGTATCTGGTAGGGGTGCTCACTCAAAATTATGCCAAGTTCATTGACTATATAGTTTTTAAAAATTGAGCTCTTTGTGTCTGAGTTGGTAAAAAGGTCTAGAGTGTAACCCTGGCTGTAGTGGTCTCCACTCTTTCCTTCCTAAGGATGTTTACGTGATAAACTCTCTTAGGGGTTCCTTGTTTGGGTTGTCTAATTATGTAATCCACCAAACTCTTGCATGCTGTTACCTCATACCATCCATTGTGCTAGAATTTTAGAGTCGGGGGTGGGCACCAAGACCATAACACATGGTCCCTATCTGGAATCTGTTGAGTGTCAGCTCCTTGATTGTATAGCCAAGCCTGTGTCAGTGGAAGAATTTTCACAAAATGTTGACATAACTGTGCTACATACTCTAATATATTGGTGGATTGAAAATCTTGTTCCACCTACACCTTCTTAACCAGACCCAATATTCCCCTCAGCTGTCTCCCATACAGGAGTTTCAACAGAGAAAAGCCAGTAGAGTTTTGGAACACATCCCTGTATGCAAAAAGGGCAAATGGAAACATCCTATTCCAATCTTGCCTATCCTCCCTCACCATTTTCTTCAACCTTTGTTTTAGCGTTTAATTAAAGCACTCTACTAAGCCATCCATTTGAGAATGATAAACAGATATTTTCAGATGTTTAATACAAAGCAGCTTTGCAATTTCTTCAAGTGTGGTGGAATTAAAGGCTGTCCTTTGATTCATAAGGATTTCTTTAGGGATGCTCACATGAGGAAACACCTCAGTCAACTCCATAGCAATTTTTTTTAATTACTCACTCTATATGGGATTACCTCTGTATATAGACAACACCAAAATATATTTGTCTCCACAAGCAGAGATTTTGAGTGGATTGGTTTTGATAGAGTAGATAAATTTCCCTGAGGGGTTGAATAAAGTATGTATCTATCTATCTATCTATCTATCTAGATGCACATGCACCAACTCGCATACCTCATGACAGTACAAGCATGGGATTAATAGAAGTTGCTGCTTTTCCCTTTAGTGATCAGCCACTTGATCTAACAGGTCATTGGATGTGGACGCAGGGCGCTGGGCGCAGGACACATCGAAGCGCACGCGCACTGCCGCACTGCAACGAGCCCAAACCACCGGCACGCGCACTGCAACAAGCCCGCACGGATAAACACAATGAACGCAGGCGCCTACAACGCGCTTCTGAAAAACCACAAGCAAAGGAGTCACGGCTCAAAAACGAAATAAACACAATAAACACAGCATATTTGAATCACATTACAGTATTACAGTACAGAATCCCCAAAAGTCCAGACTACACAGCATATTTGAATCACATTACAGTATTACAGTAATACATTATTAACATTCCAGCCACAGAAAACACAGAAATGAGACCAGATGGATAAACACAATAAACGAACGCTCCTTATTAAATGTAAGTGCCATTATAATTCCTAACAGTAAACGACGTATAGCTAACGGAGTCACGGCTCCAAAAAGAAACAGCTCAACTAACGGAAATACAAAAACGAGCCCGCATGGATAAACACAATGAACGCAGGCGCCTTCAACGCGCTTCTGAAACAGCAGAATCGAAGGAGTCACGGCTCCAAAACGAAAGAGCTCCTATTTGAGACGACTTAGTAACAGAGGTG
Source organism: Erpetoichthys calabaricus (assembly GCF_900747795.2). Taxonomy (NCBI): domain Eukaryota; kingdom Metazoa; phylum Chordata; class Cladistia; order Polypteriformes; family Polypteridae; genus Erpetoichthys; species Erpetoichthys calabaricus. The sequence goes on from NC_041405.2 coordinate 19,831,509, forward strand.
TTTGGTCAAGCGATCTCATTAGACCAGATACCACTTTTAACGCACCGGGCTGTATTAAGTCCAAAGAATATTGACGTTGATCAGATAAATAACCAAGTGATTGAACTGCTACCTGGAGAAAGCCGCCTCTGTCTAAGTACTGACAATTTGGATTCTGAAGACGAAACTGAACATCTTAATTTCCCATTAGAATATTTAAACACTATTAACCCGGCCGGATTACCGCAACACAATCTTAACCTTAAAGTGTGGACAATAGTCATGCTATTAAGAAACCTTAATACTAAACAAGGTGTATGCAACGGTACACGGTTAGTCGTGAACACCATGACAGACAATGTTATTGAAGCAAAAGTACTTACGGGATCGCAAACTAACAATACTGTTTTGATTCCCAGAATTGACCTTACAAGTTCTGACCTGCAATTACCATTTAAACTTAAACGCCGCCAATTTCCCATTAAGGTTGCATTTGCCATGACAATCAACAAATCCCAAGGACAGACCATGGACAAAGTGGGCATTTACCTCTCTGAACCTGTATTTGCACATGGACAACTTTATGTGGCCTATTCAAGAGTTCGGCATTCATGTGACGTTAAAGTTAAGGTTGTAAGTTCTCCATACCAAGGACAACTCATTCAAGGACAAGACACCATCTTTACTACAAATGTTGTATATGAAGAAATATTGGATTAACTATCTGTAATCTACCATTTCATTACTTCTTTAGTTCCTATGTACTTCATTTACACCTTTACACTCAAATATATTTCATACATATATATGCAGCAACTCAAGGACAATGTCTGCTTAAATAACATGACGATTAGAATTCTATTTTAATTTAAATATGTTAATAAATATAAATACAGATATATGTATTTAATTAAATCCATAACCTCCCAAAACACTCCCACCCTCCATCGTGTGTCATCCCTCCAACGATTGTATGAAACACAGAGTGATTGACATTCATTCAATTGCGATGTAACGGCCGACCCCTTTTACCCAGCCGGCAGCTACACCTCCAAGACCAGTGGCCTGGATAATTTACTGAGAAAGAATCTACTATCAAGCCGTACTTCTTACCATTTGAACTTTTCCCCACAATCGACGGTGAAAAATATAAGCACACAAACAGGATGTAAAATTAAACAGATTATATGTATTAAATGAAATGAAATATATAAAAATAGAAACATATAAATACTACAAATATCCCTCCACCCCAGCAATAACAAAACACCACCAAACATATATAAATATATACAACAAAAACCCTCCCTTGTCCCTGTAACAAATAAACACACAACACGAAAACGACAATGACTGATAAACTGAAAATGAATGAGTACGTGAGTCCGGTAATAAAGAAAATGTCCTGAAAGCGGATGACTGAATTAGTGATAGAGTTGTTTGATTCTCCCCGGAAAAAAAAATGGAACAGCCTCACCGTGAATCCTCGTGTATGTGGTGGATGATTAAGTCCTACCCCGGGGTATCTCGTGGTGAGGTCCTTGAAATAAATCCGGCAGATGGAAAACAAACTGGATGGATAAGCGCAATATGGAAAACAGGTACAGGTTGCTCGTGGTCGTAATGTTGAAACAAAATCTCCTTCTCTCCTCTCTCCCTTTTCCTTCTCCTCCTGATGGCTTATAAAGTCCTGTGACGGCTGTGATTGAATGATTGAAAACAGGTGTTTTCCAGGTTGGCGGCTGTGGTCTCCTTCCATCATCCGTCCCCCTTTTTACGGGGACGGCATAAACTGATACACAAACAGTAAACGGGACAATGAAACGAGACGCACTCAGAACTGACATTTAACACTATGTGGCCCTGCTACATCCCCCCCCCCCCCCCAACCTTGGACAAGGGAGGGCCGAAGTACGGCTTGAGATTGGCCACATGGATAGTGTCTATCTTGGAGTCAGTGCCGATACCCCTTTGAAACTGGAAATTAACGGGACCTGTTTGAGAAATGATTTTGGCCGGACCTAACCATTTAGGCGCTAGCTTGGCGGAGAACCTTTTGCTGGCATCCGAGAGATGGTGAGCTCTAATCCAGACCAAGTCACCCGGCTGAAAGTGCACTTCCTTACGCCGGGCATTATATAACTTGGCATGTCTGGATGTCGAACTCACCAACCTCTGTTGGATTCTCCGCCGTAATTCCTCAATTTTGAATAAGTTATTGTAAGTGGTGGTTTCTGGATTAGGGGCTCTGGGAAGGAGTCGGTCAAGCGGGCCCTTTAGCTGTCTGCCCAGCGCAACCAAAGCAGGCGTCTCACCTGTGGCTTCGTGCACAGCGGTGTTCAGGGCAAACCGGAGCTCGGGGAGCCATTTATCCCAGTCCTGATGGCGTTCACCCACATAGGAGGCGATCATGTTCTTCAGGGTCCGGTTCACTCGCTCTGTCATGTTAGCCTGGGGATGGTAAGCTGTTGTCAGGTTTTTCTTCACTCCCCAGGCTGTATAAAGTTCATCTAAGAGAGAGCTCGTGAACTGCGGACCCCGGTCTGAGATGATGTTCTTCGGCACCCCCCAGCGGGTGAAGATTTCGTTCTTCATGGTGGAGCAGATCTTGTTAGTTTTTGCGTCTGTTAATGCAAACAGCTCCACCCACTTTGAAAAATAATCAATCACCACCATCAGGACGGTTTTCCTCGAGCTGGTAACAGGAAAAGGCCCCATCAGGTCGACTCCCAAAGTCTCCCCCAGTCCATCCGCGATTGTCGATTGCAGAAATCCTGCCGGTTTACCAGGTGGGTTTTTGAGCTGTTGGCAGGTGATGCACTTCTTCACGTGGTGGCAAACGTCTTTCCGGACAGACGGCCACCATGCAACCCCCAGGATCTTTAGTAAAGTCTTTGTCCTTCCAAGGTGACCATCTAAAGGACTGTCGTGATAGTAATTTAAAAAGTCGGGGATGAGCCCTTCCGGGACGACTAGTTGGTGTTGCAGACCCCCAAGGGAGGATGGAGTGGTCCTGTACAGAACCCCCTGGAGGTCCACGAAGTGTACCCGGTCGGTACGCTGCTGTTCCAGTCCCTCCCTGATGCTCTGGCAGAATGGACTGGTGGCTTGTGCTTGAGCCAGGTCTTCCAGGCTTCTTGGCAGAGGGAGGATCATTTTCTTTGCCTCTGCCAAACACACCATCCCCGGTGGCTCCGACACCCTGGACAGAGCATCAGGCACAATATTGCCACAGCCCTTCCGATAGGTCACCTTGAAAGTGAAGTTCTGGAGGCGTAACACCCACCTGGTTAGACGGGAGGAGGTCTTCGGGTGATTAAATACCCAGGTCAGAGCGTGATGGTCGGTGTACACTTCAAATTCAACCCCCTCCAGATAGTGTCTCCATTTTTCCACAGCCCACACGACAGCCAAACACTCTTTTTCGGCTGTCGAATAATTGAGCTCGGCACCGTGCAAAGCTCGAGAGGCGTAAGCGATGACGTGTTCAGCCTGGTGGATTTTCTGAGTGAGCACGGCGCCAAGCCCCAGGTTGCTGGCATCTGTTTGTACCTGGAAAGTGAGCTGTGGATCTGGCTGGGCCAGAACGGGCGGCTCTTGAAGGTGGCTCTTTAGTTGCTCGACCGCGTCCTGGCACTCTGCTGTCCACTCCCACGGGACATCTTTTTTTCTTAGTTTGTTCAAGGGAGCCGCTATATCAGCCATCCGGGGAATGAACTTGTGATACCACCCCACTAACCCAAGGAAACGTTGCAAAGATTTCAAATCCGTGGGCGTGGGGTAGTCTCGGATGGCTAAGGTCTTCTCGGGGTCTACAGCGACCCCCTCAGATGAAAGAATGTGCCCGAGGAAGCGTATGTGGGGTTGAATGAAGGTACACTTCTTCGTGTTCAGCGTAAGGTGCGCTTGATGTAATCATTGGAAGATGGTGTCGAGGTCCTGGAGATGTTGTTTAATAGAAGGGGAGTAAATAATGACGTCATCGATGTATACAAAGCAGATCTTGCCTATCAACCCCCTCAGGACTTGCTCCATGAGCCGCTGGAAGGTGGCCCCAGCATTTTTAAGCCCAAAAGGCATGACTGTGAACTGGAACAAGCCTTCAGGGGTGATGACTGCCGTCTTCTTCCTACTCCCCTCGTCCATCGGCACCTGCCAATAGCCACTGCGGAGGTCTAGTGTGCTGAAAACTGCAGCTCCATGCAGTGACTCCAGAATCTCATGAACCAGGGGCATGGGATATGCGTCCAGGCTCGTCTTCCCGTTAACCCCCCTGTAGTCCACGCAGAAACGATAGGTGTCATCCGTCTTCTTTACGAGGACCACAGGGGACGCCCAGGAGGAGGAAGATGGTTCGATTATTCCCTCGGCGAGCATTCGATCAAGGTGTTCTTTAATTATGCCCTTCTTTAGTGGAGAAACACGGTAGGCTCGGTGCCTTATTGGAACGTCGTCCGAGGTGTGGATCACGTGGGTAACTCCATGGGCGACTCCTAATTTCTCAGTCCACACCTCGGCCCACTTCTTCAGCACCGGCCTTACCTCTTCGGGCTGTTCCTCCACAGGGGCTGCCGCCGAGGTGCTTGCGTCACTCCTCACTGCTGCGTAGAAGCCAATGAATTCCGAGCCCAGATCTTCTTTGGATTTATGAATGAAGTCGCATACCCCTTCCCCTGGCACCGTATACCCCCTGGGACTGAGATGGATGGTCATCCTCATGGTGGTTAAAGAGTCCAGCCCAAGGAGTAACGGGACGGACAGGTGCCGGTCATCCAGGACATACGTATCCATCTCCCAGGTGGTGGAAAGTACACTGTACCTCAAGGGGACTTTGCCCAGGGCCCTGTGTTCACTCCCATCTGCCAATACAAATCGGACAGACGGGGCAGATGTTAAGTTGTCTGTCGGTCGGCTAATCTTCTTCCACATACTTGAGCGGATTAAGGTGTGATGGCTCCCTGTATCCACCACCGCATCTACCTGCCACCCCCGCAGCTTCACTGGGACGATCAGGAGGGACGTACTCGCTTGCATGATGGCGAGATCGGCTTCCGACCGGCAAGGTTTGGCTCGCTGGGGTTTTAGGGGCTGGGTTTCTCGTGTACTGGCTTGTACTTTATTCCAGTACGTTTTTGAGTTTCCCCAGTCCCGTTCCACTTGCGAGCCCACCTTCACCAGGTCTTCCACCGACCCCACAACCCCCCTGAGACCCCCAGCTAACCGCGGGTTACAGGCATTAAGAATGCGGCGGACCACCTCTTCTTCAGACATAGCCGGCCGCCACTTCAAACACAAAGCCCAATATTCATAGGCGAAGTCCCGGATGGATTGCGAAGGCAGTTGCACCATGGATCGCAGCTTGTCCTCCAGTTCAGATTCATAGTCTTCCGGAAGAAAAGCCACGAGGAAAGATCGACGAAAGGATCCCCAGTCTTTAATATTCTTCTTGGCCGTCAGCCACCAGCTCCGCACCGGCCCCGAGAGGGATGCCCCTATCACCCCCATAAGCTCTTCTGGGGTTAAAGGGTTAACAGCCAGGTACGCCTCTCCTTCTTCCACAAAGTTGAGGACATCATCGATGTTATAAGGGACCCCCAACTTGGGAAAGGAAAGGCACACCCCAGGAACAGAGGGCCGATTGATGTATTCACCCCCCCCACTAGACCTGTACGGCGTTGAATGACAGGGTGACTGACGTAACATCTGGAGACTCCTTCGGACCTCCCCCTGAAGAGTTTCTTGCCAGCGTTGATCCCGCCTCTGGAGGCACAACACGATTTCCCGCCCCAGGAGTTGAACTTGCTCACTAAGATATTCTTTTACTTCCTCCTGGGAGCTGCTGATGCGAGCCCGCAAGGCATCTTCGCGCCCAAGCGCACTTTCAGCAACTTCGCGGACTTTCTCATCCAGCCGGGTCAGTTGTTGCGCCAGATCTTCCCACGGAGGCGAGACATCCTCCAGGCATTCCTCCTCAGGTCCATGGTGATCTTCGAGGTACAGCGACTGCAACGAATCCACCACCTCCTGCACCGCTGAACACGCTCTGACCGTGACGTGCCGCGCCCCGGCTACTCCATCATCACACCGCGGCGAAGCAATGGTGTCGTCCTGCTCGGCACGCACTATAGACATGTTAAATGGGGAAAATGTTTAAAGGCAGACAGCGATAGATATTTATTAAGATTTCCTCAGAGAGGGCACCACTTTATGTAACGGCCGACCCCTTTTACCCAGCCGGCAGCTACACCTCCAAGACCAGTGGCCTGGATAATTTACTGAGAAAGAATCTACTATCAAGCCGTACTTCTTACCATTTGAACTTTTCCCCACAATCGACGGTGAAAAATATAAGCACACAAACAGGATGTAAAATTAAACAGATTATATGTATTAAATGAAATGAAATATATAAAAATAGAAACATATAAATACTACAAATATCCCTCCACCCCAGCAATAACAAAACACCACCAAACATATATAAATATATACAACAAAAACCCTCCCTTGTCCCTGTAACAAATAAACACACAACACGAAAACGACAATGACTGATAAACTGAAAATGAATGAGTACGTGAGTCCGGTAATAAAGAAAATGTCCTGAAAGCGGATGACTGAATTAGTGATAGAGTTGTTTGATTCTCCCCGGAAAAAAAAATGGAACAGCCTCACCGTGAATCCTCGTGTATGTGGTGGATGATTAAGTCCTACCCCGGGGTATCTCGTGGTGAGGTCCTTGAAATAAATCCGGCAGATGGAAAACAAACTGGATGGATAAGCGCAATATGGAAAACAGGTACAGGTTGCTCGTGGTCGTAATGTTGAAACAAAATCTCCTTCTCTCCTCTCTCCCTTTTCCTTCTCCTCCTGATGGCTTATATAGTCCTGTGACGGCTGTGATTGAATGATTGAAAACAGGTGTTTTCCAGGTTGGCGGCTGTGGTCTCCTTCCATCATCCGTCCCCCTTTTTACGGGGACGGCATAAACTGATACACAAACAGTAAACGGGACAATGAAACGAGACGCACTCAGAACTGACATTTAACACTATGTGGCCCCGCTACAGCGATTCGTTAGAGAATCGGGGATTTACTGGTTTTCAATAACAAAATAGGCTACCTGTGTGAAGGGATCAGAGATGGATACACTGTTAACAGAAACAACTGCATTCCAAGTGTGCTTAAGGGAGTCATTATTCCACTGCTTGCATTTAAAAACAGGGTAGTTTCCTGTGGTTGATGAGAGGACTTGCTAAATCACGTTTACGCATGAAGGTGCAATTGGTTGAGCCAACTTTCTAATTGACACTTCACAGGACATAATTAAGGTACCTGCGCCCAAGATAATATAAAAGGAGCCTTAGTTAGTTAGAAGAGAAATCAAAAGAAACCAAGGGTCAAGAAAGACAAAATTGAGAGTGTGAGCCAGCGTGGTGGTGAGGAAGCAGGTGGTCAGTGGCCCCACAAGGAAACTTGAGAAATGGTGCCCCAGGGGTGTGTCGCTCCTTTTGAACATTCTGGGGCATCAGGTGCAATTTAGGGATCCCTCCAGCCCTCCTGGACTGATGGATTAGTGGCAGGATCACGCAGGTACACCTCCATGCATTCTAGTGGATGCCGTTGGATGGTGGTCAAGACAAAAGCTGGAGAGATGGACCGTGGCTGTTGGCATCTCAACCCGGATGTAAGATCCGAAGGGTGAGCTGGGGAGATGGAGGATGAAAGACACGCTAGACTGCCAGGAAAAACAAGAAAAAGAAAACCAATGTCTGCATGGTTTTATTGTTGGATTTAAATGTTTGAATGAACCATATTTCTGGTTTGACTGCCCATGATTAGACTGATTTTACTCAGTACTATTTATTCATTAATTGAGCTTACAGTGCACTTTATTTGCACTTAGAACTAGGTAATTAAAAGCACTGTGAACACTGTTTGCACCAGTTCATCCATGTCTATGATGAGGAAGAAATGACAGCTGAGGGCAAGCCGGGCATCAAACTAGAGTGAGATTAGTCAGTAGTGATCCTTTTGACATGGTTTGTGACATTAGATTCATGCATGTCTGCAACAGATGGAAAAGCACAGCCAATTATTTTATCAGCAGACAACACAATACATTTAATTTATTTTTGAAGTGGACTGTTGCTGAACCAAACCAGAAAACAATGGAGAATGCGCACTAAGACAAAAGACAAGTCACCTTCTTTCTATATGCAGTTTCATTTCCATTATCAAGTAGTCCAATGATGGTGGTGTCATCTGTGAACTTAATTATTTTTTTACTGCAGGTTCAGTGGACCTACAGTCATTGGTGTACAGAGAATAGAGTGGGGGAATGTTCACAGCCATGAGGGGCACCTAAGCTGGCACAGAGCACACTGCATAGAGAGTGGCCTTTGTTTAGGCCAGCACTCAGGACGTCTGGGTCTGGATTAACTGGCTGGTTATAAGTATTACTTATTTGTCCACATTTAATATTAGACCAGTCTTTCATAATTATTACAGTATATGGAGAATAGAAATGTACCAACACAGTCACTCTTTTTGGATTGCCCTTGAAATGTTATAAAGCATTCACTCATGGGATACAAGTGGGAGTCTCCATTTGTGCAGGTGACCGCAGTCTTTTTATTTATAAATTGTCGTGGGATAGCTACTTTCAGACTGCCACTCCTGGTATTTCATGGCATATATATTTGAGGCCATCCCATAACATGCAAGGATCTCCCTATTTTCTATATTGTAGTCAGTCGTCACCTGCGTACCTAGGTCATAATAAACCCTTCTGCATCTCACAGGAGAGGAATGGAGTTAATTTATGTGCCCAGTCCTACTTTAGCCATCTATGTCTTTAAGCAGTCCACTCAAATATGCTTCAGTGTCATCTGTTTTTGAAGAGGTACAAGTACCTGCAACAGACCAAGTGATCTTTCGGTCTGTATACTGACTTCTAACAATCTTTTTGCCTACTCCTCTGCAAAGTTGGTTTGCTGGCTGGCTACCCGTAATTCTAGATGTTGTACAGTTTCAGCCAACTGTTGTACCACAGTCCTGCATTCCTGTTGTTCTGTCTTCTTCTAGCAATGATCCTTTTAACTATGCTACTGTAAAAACACACAGGATAAGAGGAAAAGTGTTGAGGCTCTGTCTGAACACCCTGTTTAATGTCCCAAATCAAAAATGAAAGTATGATGTTAATAGTGGCAAAACTTCTCATTTTCAATGTGTTATGTCAGCATACTGATGAGGATTGGAGAGACAAGTGGGAGACATACATCTAGATAGAAAAGGGTAAAACCATGAGATCAAAAATACGTATGTCGAAGTCAGAATGAGAGACAAAATAAATTGTGATAAAATAACATGATCAAAACCAGAAGGAAGGTTTAATCAAAGAGAGATCATAGCATGAACTTTGGAAAATAGGTTTGTTATCCACAGCAAAGGATAAGAAAATGATCTGTTTGACAATCTTTAAGCCTTTCATAGATCACAGCCTCAAAGGACATGTCCCTAATACCAGCAGAAACAATCACAGTAATCATAATCTTGGATGAATCACATCAGAATAGAACATAAAATTTCAAATAAAAGGAGAAATCAAAATAAAGGTCAGAGTCTTAATCAACAACTCCAAAAGCTCCAAACTGAGTATTAGATCTCTAAAACTTCTCCAGAGAAGACAGAAAAGATAAGAATAAAATCCAATTCAGAAGACAATGAAGCTATGATTGCGCCAAAAGTGATGTCATTAATCTTCTGGCTGATTCTGTTCCATTATAGGAGAAAATGGAAACCATGTTAACAATGGTGCATCACACTTTTTCTTCCAGCTGAGACAATTTAACCTATTACCCATATGACACTCTCATGTATGATAGCTGACATTTAAGTATTTCATTTTCATTTCTTAGAATCATCACAAAATGCTGGTCTTTCTTTGTTTTTGTAGCGCTAATTATTTGTTCATTTATTTATTTATTTAATCCTATTACCTTAAAAAAGATCTTCATTAAACAGCTGAACATTTGTTTCCATCCATCGTGTATCAAAACGTTACACATTTGGCACCTCTGATTTGTTAATTTGTAAGGGGGCTGCATGAGTTGACCCAAGTGATAAACCTCCTGTAAACTAATGCACGTTGCTCAATATTATAATGTCTCTGTGTAAATATATGAATATAAACAATAGTATGTTCTATATCTTTCTGATTGCATGCACATGCTGACCTCATTTTTGGTATGAAGTATTTTTAATGACCCAAATTTGCTTACCACATTAGAAGATATTTTTCTTTGTCCTGATGTCACCAGCTTACCCTACAGAACTAATAGAAAGTTCCAGATTCATAGGATGGAGGCCTGTTTTTGTTTGCTATAAACTAAAGAGTATCATTTTTAATTTTGACTCTGATAATGTCTATTTCTACACAGGAAAAATCATTATTGAGGGGAAAGAGAGATAGAATCTCTGGGATAAAGAAGGAATTTGACAAGCTGAATGACATTTTGATGTCCAAAGGGCTAACTAAGTGTTCTGTATAAATAAAGAAATCTTATCCACTAAAGAACAGCTTTATAAATAGAAAATATTATAAATGATTTATAAGTTTTCCCCTTGTTTAACTAATCTTCCATCATTTATCTATTTTATGGTAATTGTTAAGTGCCATTCACAAAATGCCGCTCCTTTTTTAGCTTTGGCATTGTTATGTATGAACAGTAAATATGTATGTATGTTTGTATGTGAATATGTATTAATTTATTCCAAATGTATTTTAAAAGTGACTTCATTAAACTAGGTGAACGTTTACATCACATTCATCCTGCATCAAAAATGTACATATTTAGCTCCCCTCTGCTGCTTATTTATGACGATGTTTCATTAACTTTTCCTAAAGATAAACATGCGGTGTGCTACGTAATCCACTTATTCACTATTTAAAGCAACATCTTATATGTACATAAACTTAATAATAACTCAGAAAGCGGTTTTCGTAAGAGCAGTTTAACCTAATTTTTGATACATCCATTTTTAATAATTTGTATTAATAATTTTTGAGCAACAGTAGAAGTATTGGCTTGTAGCTCACACTATGGAACTGAAGTAAAGGAACAGATTAATAGAAAGGCAGCCTGTTTTTGTACTTCAAAATCACAATTTTATTATTTGACCTTTCCTCTTAAATCACAGGTGGAGTGGTTACTGAGTGATATAAAGGATGCAACCTATGGAATTGAAAAAGCATTGGACAAGCTGAATGACAATTTACTTTCAGAAGGTGTAAGTGTTAACCAAACAAATCTTTATTGCCAAAAAATAACTTTTCTATTTACAGCTTGAAACTCGAATGTTGTTTGTTTTCTATTGTGCTTTTCTTTCCTGCACTCAACCTAGGCAGAGTGTCCCATCTATTTTCCAAGTTAATAGACTTACCTCCATAAATTAAAGATACTTTCTCACATTAAGGGTTATGGGGGAAAGCCAGTATTTCAAGTCTAGATACCAAGTTTAACTTACCTTTGCGTGTGTTTTTTTTCAGTAACCTAGAAGGAATGATTTAATAAATTAATTTCTTTGCTTAGAACATGAGGAGTTGTCTTTCTGTGTCTTGATGCCTCCAACCCAACACTACAGAACTAATACCAAAGCGCACATTAAGGCCTTGGCATTAATAGGAAGGAAGCCTGATTTCCCTTTCCCTTTAATGCACTCCACTTGACAATTTAAAGTCTACAGAATAACATTTTCCCACACATATAACCAACATGCATATTACTCTACAATAACTCATTTTTAATTATAATAAAAAAAAACTACAAATCTGAGTGTCGGTGTTCTACTGAAGAATGATCTGGACAGGAGTCAGTTCCATTTAATGCTCTTAATCTTGTAAAGAACTAACAGTAAGGACAGCTCAGAGATAATATAGCATAAGTCACATTTTGCAGTATGAGGGAACATAGAATTACTGACATGCAGTAATTCTTCAATAATTTATGAAGACAATATATGTAATTGTTCAAAGTTTATTCTTATCCAAAAAAGCAGAATATTCACTTAATAAGTTACCTGTGCTTTCCTTAGTCATTGTGGCTCTTGACCAGATTCTAGATGGCAGGGTAATGTTCTGTTAGCTTTTCCCGAGCTCAAATTCCATAAACTAACAACATGAATACTTATCTCTGCTTATAGGAAAGCTGACACGCCTTTAATTAGCACTCACGTTACAAGGAACAGCAGGACCTCAATGTCCAAGCATAGCGACATTCCTAATTACTTAAATGCTAGTCTCATTTTAAATTTGAGTTTTTCTGGTCCATTCAATCAGTGACTTTTACAGCTGGACTCACTCTAGCATTTAAGTAATTAGATTTGTAATAATTGGCCACAATATCTTCCATACAACATACAGATATTGTTCACACAATATATAACTTTTGGTCTCAAAATACCATATAAGAGATAGAGATAGCTTAAGAAGACAAAAAAAAAAAAACATTTATCCATACTGTATGAAACATTTACATGTGTAGAAGCTCTCTACTGCTTACTCATGTGTGTTTTGCTCAGGTTTTTGCAAGTGTGAAAGAAACAGCTGGACACACAACAAAGGTTTGGGGCAGCCACCCATGTAGTTTCCCTAGCTGCAAAAGGCTTTAACATTGAGTACAATGTGTACTGGTTAGAGTCCAACACAGAACTATTTAAGAATGGAGGATGAGGAGTTTTTAAAGCTGGATCACAGGAAGTGACGCCCTCGGGTCCCGGACAGGAAGGATTTCTCGTGTTTGGTCTGCGGAGAGAAAAGAAAGAGGCTCAGTGCACCCCACCGCCCCCTGGCCTGGTGTGGAATTGTCGTTTCCTGGTCCCTTTGGTTGACTCCCAAGAGAACGTGTGTGACACAAGTGACAAACTTTTTGTATGTTGATATACTTTCACGCTTCTCAACATGTTATTTTCCCACCATACAGTATTTATAACCCAGTAATAGTTATGGATTTATTTGAATTTGTTCCTGGTAAAAGCTGATTGTGTGAAGGCAGGGGGTGTCACAGAGCCCCACACACGAGCACATCAACACAGCCCCTGTTTCAAACAAAGGGAGATTATTATTCAAAATACTTTGTGCAAAGCCAATAAGCAAGTTGTTTTCTCTTAATCTCTCTCTCACCACCATACTGCCCTCCTCCAGTCGACTGTTGCCTTCCTTCCTCCCAGCTCCAGCTCACATGGACAAGGCAGTGCAGTCCCTTTTATTGAGGATCCAGGAGTACTTCTTGTGCCCATGGACTTTTGCCCATTGGAAGCACTTGTGGGTTATACAGACGTCCCGAATAACAGGGAGTGCATCTCCCTGTAGCTCCCTCTTGTTGCACCCAGGAACCCCAGCAGAGCTGAGCTTCCAGACTAGAATTCCCAGCATTCCCTGCTAGTTTCCTACTAGGTACCGATATGCAGGGCCCTTGATATCTAACATCCTGGAGGAACAAACATCCCCCAGAGACAGTCCTCCCCTGTCCTTCCCTTTTGGCTGGGATGTCCGTCCATCCACTTGGGGAGCCTTTTTCGGGTAAGACATCTTTTTTATCTCTCGACCAGGATGTCTGTCTGCCCACTTGGGGTCTCCCATCCAGGTAAGGAACCTTCCCTTCTCCTGGCCAGAATGCCCATCAACTTGTGTGCTACTTACAATTAATAATTCAAATCATAACAGAATGGTAACCTCATTTTGGAATATGGAGTTTTCTATTAGCCCAGAAGGAAAAAATATACATTCATTTTCTGTTTTGAACATCGGCTATCTTTGTGTTTTCAAATGTCTCTAGAATGTACTACTGAACTGATGTAAATGCACATATTAATAGGACGGCACCTTTTTTTCGCTTCTTATTCTGCAAAATTACATTTTATAATGTTTTTCATCTAACCTTTTCCATTTCCACACAGCACAATTTAAGGGATGAAGTCTCTGCAGTCACTGAAGAACTAAACAAGCTGAATGTCATTCAGATTTCAGAAAAAGTAAGTGTTCTTTATTATTAAAGACACATTAAGTAAGAATTGCTTTAGAAGTGTTCTCATTACATGACTTATCTGCTGTGTAAAAATACAGAGAAAAATAGGTGTCATACCATGTTTAATGTCCTACAGTTTTTTTTTCCATTGCTAAGACAGATTCTACAATAATTAAGTTGCTTTCTCCAATCTCTTGGTATAGTCTGCAATACCAACACACAGCCTGACCAAACAGTTAAGCTCTCCTCCAAAATGAACTACAACACCAAAAAAGTAGCATGTTATGTCCTTCTGGAAGAACACTACATCATACACAAAACAAAAGGCCTGCAAAACACTAACAACAGACAGCATTACCTAAAATGTAATATGGATCATCATAAAAGTATCGTCTGTAAAGTAACTAACATTATTTGTCGCAAATATTGTATTACAAAACAGAACAAGTTTGTACTCTAAAAGTGTTCAGGAATGAACAAACCACGCAGCAGTATATGTTTATATGTTTATTCCTGTCTGTGGTCTACTGTAAGTACAGAGTATTTATTCCTAATCATACAAAAAATATATACCCAACACAAAATGTAGCGTTGAAGAAAATACCATAGAAGTAAAATATACTGTGCATATATATATATGTATGTATATATACACACACACACCCACACACACACTTGCAGTTGGTCCACAACTATAATAATACCACGCTGTAATGCTAATCCATCCTCTCCCCTGGATTGGGCCACAAGTTCTCATCAACATCACATCTGATATCCTCTCTGGCAATACATCTAAAGTTGTATCTCTTCACATGCCTGATCCATCCTTGGCATTGCTCTGGAGAAACATCTTGGCATCCAGCATTCATTGCATCCAGTAATGACATCTAATCATGTGGCCGGTGGTCATAAACCTTCCACTTTAATGCAGAAAAGAATTCCTCAATGGGGTTCAGGAAGGAGGATGGTGGCAGAAACAATGAGGACATCCTTGGGTGTGCTGCAAACCATTCTTTGACTGCAGTGGAGTGGTGGAAAGCAATGTTATTCCATACCACAATAAATACCTGTAATAACACATTTGTACTTGGTCTTGATATTAATTTAGCAAATTGCCATATTTCAGTTTTGAATGTCTTATTAGCAGTTTTGGCGACAGTATGTAGGCATGTGCAAAATGGCCTCTGAAAATGTAATGTTGTGATGTTGATGGATTTTGAGTGAGACAGGAATCCATGAATTTTGAAGCATATAGTCACTGAATGCATTTTGTATGAAAGCAAAGAGAAATGCTTAACAGTTTGGCCCACATAAGCTGGTGTTGTGGTGACTGCATGAAGAGTTTTAAGAAAGCAACTTCAGTATTGCAGAATCTGTCTTAGCAATTGAAAAAATCTGTAAATAAAAAATGAAATTCAGGTTTAAATAATGACAACTTTTGTCATTCTCGATGCTCCTAAATTGCCAAAATAATCCTGTAGCGTTTGAGCTCTGTCCTCTTCCAAAGTAGTTTCAACAAAGAATGGCAACTTTTCCTGCTAATTTTCCAACATTCCAGAGAAAATAGAAACCATGTTAATAAAGGTGCATTGCTGTTTTTCTGCTAAATCCCCACCTCCACCCCAGAGACAACCCGAACCATTTCCCCTGAGACATTCCCCAGGCTCATGGTATGACATGGCCCCCCCACCTACCACACCTTCCAAAGAGAAGGAGCAGCCCTGGCTAAGAGGTTGTGAACATGAAAAAGGGCATCTGCCTTAGCCCAAAGTAAACCCTTCCAATGAACTAACTTAAAATGATATATACCTGAAGGTCAACACAGTAGGCAGTATTTCAGCTTCATGATGACCTATTTGATGGCACTTGCTTCATGTTCAATGGCGGACTTGACCATGGCCTGTTACTCTCTTCGATAACACCCAGTTCTAACATATTTTTATTTCCAGATCGACTTCAGCACATTTAGCCTCTGGTATCTGGTAAGGATGCTCACTCAAAATTATGCCAAGTTCAGTGACTA
This sequence comes from Erpetoichthys calabaricus, assembly GCF_900747795.2. Classification (NCBI taxonomy): domain Eukaryota; kingdom Metazoa; phylum Chordata; class Cladistia; order Polypteriformes; family Polypteridae; genus Erpetoichthys; species Erpetoichthys calabaricus. Next base: position 19,847,538 of record NC_041405.2, read on the forward strand.
TATAGTTTTTAAAAATTGAGCTCTTTGTGTCTGAGTTGGTAAAAAGGTCTAGGGTATAACCCTGGCTGTAGTGGTCTCCACTCTTTCCTTCCTAAGGATGTTTACGTGATAAACTCTCTTAGGGGTTCCTTGTTTGGGTTGTCTAATTATGTAATCCACCAAACTCTTGCATGCTGTTACCTCATACCATCCATTGTGCTAGAATTTTAGAGTCGGGGGTGGGCACCAAGACCATAACACATGGTCCCTATCTGGAATCTGTTGAGTGTCAGCTCCTTGATTGTATAGCCAAGCCTGCGTCTGTGGAAGAATTTTCACAAAATGTTGACATAACTGTGCTACGTACTCTAATACAGTGGTGGACTGAAAATCTTGTTCCACCTACACCTTCTTAACCAGACCCAATATTTCCCTCAGCTGTCTCCCATACAGGAGTTTCAACAGAGAAAAGCCAGTAGAGGTTTGGAACACATCGCTGTATGCAAAAAGGACAAATGGAGACATCCTATTCCAATCTTGCCTATCTTCTCTCACCATTTTCTTCAACCTTTGTTTTAGCGTTTAATTAAAGCACTCTACTAAGCCATCCATTTGAGAATGATAAACAGATATTTTCAGATGTTTAATACAAAGCAGCTTTGCAATTTCTTCAAGTGTGGTGGAATTAAAGGCTGTCCTTTGATTCATAAGGATTTCGTTAGGGATGCTCACATGAGGAAACACCTCAGTCAACTCCATAGCAATTTTTTTAATTACTCACTCTATATGGGATTACCTCTGTATATAGACAACACCAAAATATATTTGTCTCCACAAGCAGAGATTTTGAGTGGATCAGTTTGATAGAGTAGATAAATTTCCCTGAGGGGTTGAATAAAGTATCTATCTATCTATCTATCTATCTATCTATCTATCTATCTATCTATCTATCTATCTATCTATCTATCTATCTATCTATCTATCTATCTATCTATCTATCTATCTAAATGAGCGCCCATAAGATGCACATGCACCAACTCGCATACCTCATGACAGTACAATCATGGGATTAATAGAAGTTGCTGCTTTTCCCTTTAGTGATCAGCCACTTGATCTAACAGGTCATTTTCAATAATAAAATAGGCTACCTGTGTGAAGGGATCAGAGGTGGATACACTGTTAACAGAAACAACTGCATTCCAGGTGTGCTTAAGGGAGTCATCATTCTACTGCTTCCTTTTAAAAACAGGGTAGTTTCCTGTGGTTGATGAGAGGACTTGCTAAATCACGTTTACGCATGAAGGTGCAATTGGTTGAGCCAATTTTTTAATTGACACTTCACAGGACTTAATTAAGGCACCTGTGCCCAAGATAATATAAAAGGAGCCTTAGTTAGTTATAAGAGAAATAAAAAAAAAACAAGGGTCAAGAAAGACAAAATTGAGAGTGTGAGCCAGTGTGGTGGTGAGGAAGCAGGCGGTCAGTGGCCCCACAAGGAAACTTGAGAAATGGTGCCCCAAGGTTGGGTCGCTCCTTTTGAACATTCTGGGGGATCAGGTGCAATTGAGGGATCCTGTCAGCCCTCCTGGACTGACGGATGAGTGGCAGGATCACGTAGGTACACCTCCATGCATTCTAGTGGATGCTGATGGATGGTGGTCAAGACAAAATCTGGAGAGATGGACCGTGGCTGTTGGCATCTCAACCCGGATGTAAGACCCGAAGGGTGAGCTGGGGAGCTGGAGGGTGAAAGACATGCTAGACTGCCAGGAAAAACAAGAAAAAGAAAACCAATGTCTGCATGGTTTTATTGTTGGATTTAAATGATTGAAAGAACCATATTTCTGGTTTGTCTCTCCATGATTACACTGATTTTACTCAGTACTATTTATTCATTAATTGAGCTTACAGTGCACTTTATTTGCACTTAGAACTAGGTAATTAAAAGCATTATGAACACTGTTTGCACCAACGTCCTGTTACCCAGCTCATCCATGTCTATGATGAGGAAGAAATGACAGCCGAGGTCAAGCCGGGCATCAAACTAGAGTGAGATTAGTCAGTAGTGATCTTTTTGACATGGTTTGTGAGATTTGATTCATGCAGGTCTGCAACAGATGGAAAAGCAAAGCCAATTATTTTCTCAGCAGACAACACAATACATTTAATTTATTTTTGAAGTGGACTGTTGCTGAACCAAACCAGAAAACAATGGAGAATGTGATCACACTTTCAATTATGGCTTTGTAGAATTGTACTAGAATGGGTTGGCAAATACTTTTTACACCAACTAAAGAAATTAAATATGTTCACTTTTTAGTGATGGAAGTTGTTTAAATGTCCCAACTGAGAATTTTGAGATAGTTGTGCCCAACAATTTGAAGGATTCCACCATATTGACAGTAGAATCATTACTTTCTAGAAGAGGTTGTATCAAATGTTTGCAAAAGTCAATTACCATTTCCACTGTCTTGGTGGTTTTGAGTACCAGGTTATTGGTAGCGCACTAAGACAAAAGACAAGTCACCTTCTTTCTGTATGCAGTTTCATTTCCATTATCAAGTAGTCCAATGATGGTGGTGTCATCTGTGAACTTAATTATTTTTTTACTGCAGGTTCAGTGGACCTACAGTCATTGGTGTACAGAGAATAGAGTAGGAGAATGTTCACAGCCATGAGGGGCACCTAAGCTGGGACAGAGCACACTGCGTACAGAGTGGCCTTTGTTTAGGCCAGCACTCAGGACGTCTGGGTTTGGTTTAGCTGGCTGGTTATAAGTATTACTTATTTGTCCACATTTAATATTAGACCAGTCTTTCATAATTATTACAGTATATGGATAATAGAAATGTACCAACACAGTCACTCTTTTTGGATTGCCCTTGAAATGTTATAAAGCATTCACTCATGGGATACAAGTGGGAGTCTCCATTTGTGCAGGTGACCACAGTCTTTTTATTGATCAATTGTGGTGAGTGAATGAATTAGCAAATAATAATGGTTACTTTACTGTCAGAATCAACCATAGCTATTATTCTTTGATTTATTAAATTAATATCTGTACAAAGGTTAGAAGACATGTTAGTTATCATCACCTCACAGTTCCATTATACTCACTTCCAACCACAGTTCATTGATTCCTCAAGGTAGGGGCTTTTTAAATGTTATGCCTGAGTTCTCCCCACTTGTAACAGTGGCTCAGAGGTGAGGACATTTCTTTGCGTTGAGTAGGCAGCTCTGGTTCTCTTTGTGTATCATCTAGTGCTGGTTGTACAGGACATGGTTTTCTTTTCTCATTGACTTTTTCCCAATCTATAGTCATCCTGTGTCTCTTAACATTTTTCCAGAGGTCTTCCATTGTTATCCATGTTTGTTTCCATATTTATCTGGCAAGGCATGGAGTAGATGACAGCATGAAGCCATCTCTATTAAGTGGGCCCTCTTTCCACATAAGTCAAAGGCTCATGCCTGCACTGGTTAGCTACTTTCAGACTGCCACTCCTGGTATTTTATGGCATATATATTTGAGGCCATCCCATAACATTCAAGGATCTCCCTATTGACTATATTGTAGTCAGCCGTCACCTGCGTACCTAGGTCATAATAAACCCTTCTGCGTCTCACAGGAGAGGAATGGAGTTAATTTATGTGCCCAGTCCTACTTTAGCCATCTATGTCTTTAAGCAGTCCACTTAAATATGCTTCAGTGTCATCTGTTTTTGAAGAGGTACAAGTACCTGCAACAGACCAAGTGATCTTTTGGTCTGTATACTGACTTCTGACAGTCTTCTTGCCTACTCCTCTGCAAAGTTGGTTTGCTGGCTGGCTACCCGTAATTCTAGATGTTGTACAGTTTCAGTCAACTCTTGTACCACAGTCCTGCATTCCTGTTGTTCTGTCTTCTTCTAGCAATGATCCTTTTAACTATGCTACTGTAAAAACACATGGGATAAGAGGAAAAGTGTTGAGGCTCTGTCTGAACACCCTGTTTAATGTCCCAAATCAAAAATGAAAGTAAGATGTTAATAGTGGCGAAGCTTCTCATTTTCAATGTGTGATGTCAGCATACTGATGAGGATTGGAGTGACAAGTGGGAGACAGACATCTAGATAGAAAAGGGTAACACCATGAGATCAAAAATACGTATATCAAAGTCAGAATGAGAGACAAAATAAATTGTGATAAAATAACATGATCGAAACCAGAAGGAAGGTTTAATCAAAAAGAGATCATAGCATGCACTTTGGAAAATAAGTTTGTTATCCACAACAAAAGATAAGAAAATGACCTGTTTGGCAATCTTTAAACCTTTCAAAGATCACAGCCTCAGAGGACATGTCCCTAATACCAGCAGATACAATCACAGTAATCATAATCTTGGATGAATCACATCAGAATAGAACATAAAACTTCAAATAAAAGGAGAAATCAAAATAAAGGTCAGAGTCTTAATCAACAACTCCAAAAGCTCCAAACTGAGTATCAGATCTCCAGAGAAGACAGAAAAGATAAGAATAAAATCCAATTCAGAAGACAATGTCCCTGAGCTCCATTGATTTGCCAAAATGATACTTTAATGTTGGAGTCTCTTCCTGTTCTAATGCAGGTCTGACAAAGAATGCCATCTCCCAATGAAGGATTTAAGTATCCAGGTAAAAGTAACAGGTATGACTAGCTGTGATTGCGCCAAAAGTGATGTCATTAATCTTCTCGCTGATTCTGTTCCATTATAGGAGAAAACGGAAACCATGTTAACAATGGTGCATCACTCTTTTTCTTCCAGCTGAGACAATTTAACCTATTACCCATAAGACACTCTCATGTATGACAGCTGACATTTAAGTATTTCATTTTCATTGCTCAGAATCATCATTCTTTTCTTTTGTAGTGCTAATTATGTGTTCATTTATTTATTTATTTAATCCTATCTCTCTATTATTAAAAAAAAATCCTGGAGAGAAAAAATAGGAATACGAGACGTAATCTTCACGTTAAGATCAAGGAAGACACTTTAAAGACCCATGAGACGAAAGAGACTGGCCATGGAGTGTCTTGCGGGGACCTTTAACATGAGACTTTGTGCCAAGAGATTGACCCAGGACCCTCTCGCAATGACGTAGAACATGTGATTCTTGCAAGACACACCCTACTTACAACCAAATAAGAGCACGGGCAGCAACACACTCAGTCGTGCACATGCAGATCCAGGGCTCTCAGCATATAAGTGTATAAGGACAATACGTTATAAATGAAACGTAGATGACTAAGCGAAGAAGAAAGCAGCACGGAGACAAGACACTCAAAAGCGTGGGAGAGAAAAAAAAAGAAAAAAAGAATAGGTGCAAATTCAGAAAATAAGGAAAGTAATGTTCAGCCCAGAACAAGTGGAATTGAAAAAAAAAGCATGTCCAATCGGGCTAAGAATTAAATGACAAAGTAGAACTTCATAAAGACGTTCTCAAATGTTGGCGCTATGCACATGCAGAGCAGGTTAGAGATTATGAAAGCAGTGTATTTCAAAAGGGTAAAAAAAAAACGATGGCACGATACACATGTGGAGAAAGTTAAAGAATATGAAAGTAGGAAAATTAGAAAGTAAAGATCTCAGTAGCGCAAACAAATGGAAATTATTACTCGAAAAAGTGAAAATAATCACCACGGACCAGGTGTCATTGAAAAAAAAAGTATGACAAAGCGAGGTCAGAAATAAAAGACAAAGAGTAGAAAACAAAGTAAAATGTCATAAAGAGGTTAAAAACAAGGGGGCCAAACACATGTAGAGCAGGTTAGAGATAATGAAAACTGGAATTCAAAAGACTCAAAAAAAAAAAACATAGGTGCGATACACATGCTTAGCGAGATACAGAATATGAAAGCAGAAAAAAACGACAGTGTCAAAAAAAGAAAGTAAACATTGCATTAGTGCAAACAAGGAGAAATTATTACTCGGAGAAATAATGAAAAGGCGAATAGAGATCAAATATATGAACACAGGTGATGTGTTAGAAGTATGTAAATATTGTAAAGCTTTGAAGTTTAAGTAAGAGAATTCCAAAAATGTGGTTTACCTCACATGCATTTATTGGTTACATTGCAAAAAAAATTATTAACTGGTGATGATGAAGATCGTTTTGTCTGTGCTGAATTTCCAAACAGAGAAACCTATCCTGAATTATGGTACAAAGTCATTAAACACATGTCTCATGGACCTCATTTAAAAGATTCATCATATTGGGATTCGAAAGATTCCAAATATTGTTTTTACAGAAGTTCTGAAATAAAAGTGAAACTAATGAAATGGCAACAATTCAAAAAAAAATTCTTAAAAGTGTGTATCCGGAAAACCAAAAATGGGGGTTGGAGAGCAAAGCGAGCAGGAGGCAAAGCCCCCTAGTTACCTTAAAAAAGATCTTCATTAAACAGGTGAACATTTGTATCCATCCATCGTGTATCAAAACGTTACACATTTGGCACCTCTGATTTGCTAATTTGTAAGGAGGCTGCATGAGTTGACCCAAGTGATAAACCTCCTGTAAACTAATTGGCATTGCTCAATATTATAATGTCTCTGTGTAAATATATGAATATAAACAATAGTATGTTCTATATCTTTCTGATTGCATGCACATGCTGACCTCATTTTTGGTATAAGGTATTTTTAATGACCCAAATTTGCTTACCACATTAGAAGATATTTTTCTTTGTCCTGATGTCACCAGCTTGGTGATGTCACCATTAGTTTCTACAGAACTAATAGAAAGTTCCAGATTCATAGGATGGAGGCCTCTTTTTGTTTGCTATAAACTAAAGAGTAGCATTTATTTTTATTAGTTGTATAAGTTCTGCAAATGTAATCTGCTTGATTATATAAGATGTTACTTTCTTGAAATAAAAATTAATTTTTAAAAAATTCTAAAAAATCTCCATAAATATATGAACACAATAAAAAATCAGTAAACAGTTTTGTATCTTGTTGATTTCATGCATGGTAAGAGTGCACTAATGATTCAGTTTAGTAAATCCGCTTGATCTAATTTCAGATATAAGATATTTTTAATGACCCATAAAAACATCTACAAAGTTTTTGCTTGCAACATTGAAAGAAGTCTTTCTTTGTCCTGATGTCACCAACTTAACCTACAGAACTAATACAAAGTTAAAGATTCATAAGATGGATGCCTGCTTTTGTTTGCTATAATCTAAAGAGTATCATTTTTAATTTTGACTCTGATAATGTCTATTTCTACACAGGAAAAATCATTATTGAGGGGAAAGAGAGATAGAATCTCTGGGATAAAGAAGGAATTTGACAAGCTGAATGACATTTTGATGTCCAAAGGGCTAACTAAGTGTTCTGTATAAATAAAGAAATCTTATCCACTAAACAAAAGCTTTATAAATAGAAAATATTATAAATGATTTATAAGTTTTCCCCTTGCTTAACTAATCTTCCATCATTTATCTATTTTATGGTAATTTTTAAGTGCCATTCACAAAATGCCGCTCCTCTTTTAGCTTTGGCATTGTTATGTATGAACAGTAAATATGTATGCATGTTTGTATGTGAATATGTATTTATTTATTCCAAATATATTTTAAAAGTGACTTCATTAAACTAGGTGAACGCTTACATCACATTCATCCTGCATCAAAAATGTTCATATTTAGCTCCCCTCTGCTGCTTATTTATGAGGATGTTTCATTAACTTTTCCAAAAGATAAACATGTGGTGTGTTACATAATACACTTATTCACTATTTAAAGCAACATCTTATGTGTATATAAACATAATAATAACTCAGAAAGCAGTTTTCATAAGAGCAGTTTAACCTAATTTTTGGTATATCAATTTTTAATAATTTGTATTAATAATTTTGAGAAACAATAGAAGTATTGGCCTCTAGTTCACACTATGAAAGTGAAGTAAAGGAACAGATTAATAGAAAGGCAGCCTGTTTAGGGCTGTTGTACTGCAAAATCACAATTTAATTATTTGACCTTACCTCTTAAACACAGGATGAATTGTTACTGAGTGATATAAAGGATGAAGTCTATGGAATTGAAAAAGCATTGGACAAGCTGACTGACAATTTACTTTCAGAAGGTGTAAGTGTTAACCAAGCAAATCTTTATTGCCAAAAAATATAAGTTTTCTATTTACAGCTTGAAACTCGAATGTTGTTTGTTTTCTATTGTGCTTTTCTTTCCTGCACCCAACCTAGGCAGAGTGTCCCGTCTATTGTCCAAGTTAATAGACTTACCTCCATAAATTAATGATACTTTCTCACATTAAGGGTTATGAGGGAAGCCAGTATTTCAAGTCTAGATACCAAGTTTAACTTACTTTTGCCATGTGGTTTTTTCATTAACCTAGAAGGAATGATTTAATAAATTAATTTATTTGCTTAGAACATGAGGCGTTGTCTTTCTGTGTCTTGATGCCTCCAATTCAACATACAGAACTAATACCAAGGCACACATTAAGGAAGCCTGATTTCCCTTTAAACTGCAGAATTGTATGCTTTTCTCTTTTGTGAGTCTGAGCCCATCCTTTTTCCCCACAAGTAAACTAGTTATTGAGTAAGACATAAGACACACGTTATGGAATAAATAAAGAAATACACAAGCACAGTAACATTTTGATTAAAAAAAATAAATAAATAAACAAATAAATAAATAAGTGTTCTTTATTATTTATGATGTCCCAACCGGAAAGCAAGCAAGTCTGTTTTTGCTTTTAGTACGTTTATTTACTTATTCCCACAATCTTAAAGTAACTTTATTAAAACAGAAAAACATTTACACCCATTTATTCATTCATTTTCATGAAACTTTTACATGTGCGGTAACTCTCTGCTGCTTTATTATGGAGGTTCTGCATGGGTTTTTACGAGTGACACACTTCTTATATGATAATATACTAACACACTTCTTCACAACATGTGCATGTGAATTCAATAATTACTCAGTAATAGTTACTGATCCATTTAAAGCTGTCCCTGATAGAAGAGGATTGATTGTTCAATTCATACCCTAAACTGAACCTCATTTTTGGCATATGCATCTTTCAATTAGCCCAGGAGAAAAAAATGAATTAATTTTCTGTTGTGAACAGCAAAAGAAGTCTTTGTGTTTTCTGAAGTCTCCAGAACGCCCTTCTGAAATTATCTAAATGCACACATTATTAGGAAGGCAGCTTATATTTACTTCTTATACTTTAAAATTATATTTTATATTTTTTTTCATTATACCTTTTCCATTCCCTCAAAGCACAATGCAAGGAATGAAGTAATTACTGAAGAACTAAGCAAGCTGTATGGCATTTGGATTTCAGAAAGTGTAAGTGTTCTTTATTATTAAAAACACGTTAAGTAATTAATGCTACAGAGGTATTCTCATTATATGACTTATCTGCTGTGCAGAAACATAACATAACATAGCATGTCCTGAATCAAAAATGAAAATAAGATAGCAATAATGATGACATTCATCATTCTCAGTACCCCTGAGTTGCTGAAATGGTACTTTAGAGTTGGAGCTCTGTCCTCTACTAAAGTAGGTCCAACAAAGAACACCAGCTGCCTGCTGAGGAGCAATTTAGGTACCCAGTCGACCAGAAGGGGTAGGGGCTTACGGTGATTACGCAAGGTGTGGGGTCATTCATCTTCCAGCTGTTTCCCGTCCATTCTGGTGGAAACAGAAAACATGTGCATCACTTTTTTCTTTAACACCGAGACAACCTGAATCATTACCCATGAGTCACTCCCAGGCTCGTGGTGTGACATGGTAGACCTCCCCAGCTTATTCTAAGGAAGGACTGGCCCTGGCCAAGAGGTCATAAACACAAGAAAGAACATCGGCTTGAACTAAACCCCTGCAATAAATGAATTTGAAACAATATACCTTGAGGTTCAGAATCCAGTCCATCACACAAAGATTGTTCTCCTTATGTGTCTCCATCCATTGTAATGGGATGTGGTGAATGACAACAGGATGATATTTTCAACAACAGTCAAAGTACCAATGTGACATAAATGCACAGCTTTAATAAGAATCACTTTCTTTTTTCCTGTTACTATATCTTTTCCTTTACTGGAGAAATCATTTCTAAATGATATAACAGATGCAGTCTCTGGGATAAAAAAAGAATTTGAGAAGTTGAATGTCACTTTGATTTCAGATGGAGTAAGTGCCATTAAAAATCTTTATAGCAAAAAAATACTAAACCCTTAATAATTTTTCTGCTTACAGTTAGAGAGTGGAATGTTATCCATTTTTTCTTATTGTGCCTCTCCTTCATGTATTGATTCTAGGTAGACTGTCACATCTATTTTCTAGGACAATGGGCTACCACCGTTGATTAGGGATACTTTCTCATTTTAAGGATTATGTATTTAGCCAGTATTTCAATTCTAGAAACAATTCGTTTGTTCCCTTGTAGTTACTGTAGTCCTGCACATCCCCCTTATTCTTAAATATCGGCACCAGTTCACTTCTTCTCCACTCCTCAGACATCCTCTCACTTTCCAAGATTCCACTAAACAATCTGGTTAAAAACTCCACTGCCATCTCTCCTAAACACCTCCATGCTTCCACAGGTATGTCATCTGGACCAACGGCCTTTCCATTTTTCATCCTCTTCATAGCTGTCCTTACATCCTCCTTGCTAACCCACTGCACTTCCTGATTCACTGTCTCCACATCATCCAACCTCTTCTCTCTCTCGTTCTCTTCATTCATAAGCCTCTCAAAGTACTCTTTCCGTCTCCTCAACACACTCTCCTCGCTTGTGAGTACGTTTCCATCTTTATCCTTTATTACCCTAACCTGCTGCACATCTTTCCCAGCTCGGTCCCTCTGTCTATCCAATCGGTACAGGTCCTTTTCTCCCTCCTTAGTGTCCAACCTCTCATACGACTCATCATACGCCTTTTCTTTAGCCTTCGCCACCTCTCTCTTCACCTTATCTCCTTGTACTCTTGTCTACTTTCTACATCTTTCTGACTATTCCACTTCTTCTTTGCCATCCTCTTCCTCTGTATACTCTCTTGTATTTCCCCATTCCACCACCAGGTTTCCTTTTCCTCCTTCCTCTGTCCAGATGTCACGCCAAGCACCCTTCTTGCTGTCACCCTTACTACATCTGCTGTAGTTTCCCAACTGTCTGGTAACTCTTCACTACCACTCAGTGCCTGTCTCACCTTCTCCCTAAAGTCAACTTTGCAGTTTTCCTTTTTCAACTTCCACCATTTGATCCTTGGCTCTGCCCTCACTCTCTTTCTCTTCTTGATCTTCAACATCATCCTACAGACCACCATCCTAAGCTGCTTAAGTACACCTTCCCCAGCCACCACTTTGCAGTCTTCAATCTCCTTCAGATTGACTCTTCCGCATAGGATGTAATCTACCTGTGTGCATCTTCCTCCACTCTTGTACATCACCCTATGTTCCTCCCTCTTCTTAAAATACGTATTCACCACAGCCATGTCCATCCTTTTAGAAAAATCCACTATCCTCTGACCTTCTTCATTCCTCTCCTTGACACCATACCTACCCATCACCAACTCTTCTCCTCTGTTCCCTTCACCAACATGTCCATTGAAATCTGCTCCAATCACCACTTTCTGTCCCTTGGGTACACTGTTCATCACTTCATCCAACTCACTCCAAAAATCTTCTTTCTCATCCATTGCACACCCAACTTGCGGGGCATATGCACTAGCAAGATTCATCATCACACCTCCAATTTCCAGCTTCATAATCATTACTCTGTCTGACACGCTTTTCACCTCCAAAACATTCTTGACATACTGTTCCTTCAGAATAACCCCTACCTCATTTCTCCTCCTATCCACACCATGATAGAACAATTTGAATCCACCTCCAATCCACCTGGCTTTACTCCCCTTCCATTTAGTCTCTTGCACGCACAATATATCAACCATGCTTCTCTCCATCATATCTGCTAACTCTCCCCCCTTACCAGTCATCCTGCCAACATTTAAAGTTCCTACACACAGTTCCACTCTCTTTACCTTCCTCCTTTCCTCCTGCCTTCAGACATGTCTCCCCCTCTTCTTCTCTTTCTCCTTCTTCTTCTTCGGCCAACAGTAGCCCAATTTCTGCCAGCACCCTTTTGGCTAACAGTACTGATGGAGGTCGTTGTTAACCCGGGGCTCGACCGATCTGGTATGGAAATTTGTATTGTTGTCCGCATATTGATTTGGCAAAATTTTTTCACCGGATGCCCTTCCTGACGTAACTCTCCCCATTTATCTGGGCTTGGGACCGACACAAAGAAATACACTGGTTTATGCATCCACTGTGGCTGGGTTGTCCACGTGTTCTTGATGAACTCATTTTAAAGTCACAGTCTCAATCCACTGGACTAATTCCCTTCATAATGTTAAAGACTTCACTTATGTCTCCTCTTAATCTTCTTTTGCTTGAACTGAAAAAGCTTAGCTCTTTTAATCTTTCCTCACAATTCATCCCCTGTAGCCCTGGAATCAGCCTAGTCGCTCTTCACTGGACCTTTTCTAGTGCTGCTTTGTCCTTTTTGTAGCCTGGAGACCAAAACTGCACACAGAACACCAGGGGCCTCATGTATAAACGGTGCATATGCACAGAAATGTTGCGTAAGAACGTTTACATGTTCAAATCGCAATGTATAAAACCTACACTTGGCGTAAAGCCACGCACTTTTCCACAGTACCTCATATCCTGTCATCCGCAAGTTCTCCGCTCGGTTTTGCAGACTGGTGGCACCCAGCGTCAAAGCAGTGCTACTGTTCCTGTGTGGTTACCCTTTCTTAGATCCACATCCACGACGGCGGCTTTATGAAACACACTGAATGTAACCGCATATCGTTAATAAATTTAATGCATCTGATTGTAATTAACCTGTAACAATATAATGGTCCACAGAATGGTCAAACTATTCTAAATACCATAACTGCTTTAGCGTTGTTACTCTCACTGCACCTTCTTCTTCTTTTTCTTTCAGCTGCTCCCATTAGGTGTTGCCACAGCGGATCATCTTTTTCCGTATTACTCGCACTGCACCACTTGGAGTATTTATATCACTGTATCTGAGTGTGAATCACAGATCTACAGCGATTGGAAAGAGAATTATCGGTATACAGCATCAAGCACTCACTGCCTCAGCCATTTCGCTATTTGAACTGCTCTCATCTGACCAATGCTTCAGAGCCTTTCCTGTTCGGACCTCACGGTTCACAAACAGTTTCATCCCAAGAACTCTAAACGCACTCAATCAGTCCATCAAGTGCTCCTTGTAGAACTGTTTGTACTTGCATGTTACCGTGAGGTAATTGTACTTATGATACAGTTATAATATTGCACAACCTGAGCCACTGTATAAAGCGCATATTTACATATGATGACGATATCATTTTTAAGATGAAATGCAGCAAAATATATTGATTATATTATACAGATAAAACTTTAACTTTAACTACACGGTGCCGCAGCACCAGTGAACTTGAGCTCCGTTCATGGATTGTTCCTGCCTCGCGCTGTTTTCATGCTGTGGCTGGCGCGACACTGGAAGGATAGATGGATAGAATAATTAAACATTATGAAGATATTTCGATGTTCCTTAAAAGTTTTGAAGAATTGGCGTTCTAAGCTTACAGATGGCTTAACGTCTATTACAGAGCTGATTGTGTGGCGATTGGGTATTTGGAGAAAGAAAAGTAAGGACAGGAATTGGGGGTTAGTACGTTTGAAAAAGACAGTACTTCTGTAATAATGCATTTCATTGAAGGTCGTGCATGGCGCAGCAAGCATCTTGGTGTAAGACATGAACAATCACTGCGCCACCGTGTTCCCATGTTTAATAACAAGCTTTAACTTATATCATCATGAAAATGATATCACATATACTTCTCAGTATTTTAATTATTCAGAGAGCTGTAATATTACGAACATAATGGATTCTGTGTCCTGTTGGAGGAAGAGCACGTAGTGATTCAGGCACATAGAGCACATAGAAGATCAAATACACAACAAAGCATTTAACGTGCTACTTTAATTACGATGGGATTTGAGAAACTAGTAAATTAAACGATGTTAAGATGAAGTTTATGATGTTCTACTTTAATGACAAAATAAACTACGTGATTAAAGTTGACATTTCATGCTTTATTCCCCACTGTGTGCCTATTTTTTTTCTCTGTACCCTAATAAGCTTTCATATGACACTCAGATGGTGGGCTACGAGTCGCCTTTTCATGCCGACTTTGATATGTGACAACTTTTTTATTTCGGACACTGTGCAACTTTGTGAACTTGAGCTTTCGAGTTTCTCCGACACGCTATGTCACTCAATCAACTTCCTTTTGTTGCTTATATAACTGTTTAAACCAACAAATAGTACGTTTTTCTTTGCCTCCATTTGGTATTCGCTGAAATTCTTCTATTTTTCCGCATACTTTTGCCATTGTCTTTTCACAGAACGCTGGGCTTAAGGGCTGTTTATATTGATTTGCATATTCAAAGAGGCGTAATTCTGGGAGGAGTTGGGGCGGGACAGCAAGTGCGTGCATGTGCGTTTATTTCCACGCTGAGCGGGATTTATGTAGCGGAAGAACACGGAAGTTGGCAAACACACAGATTCCTGCATCTGGATTTTTCTGTGTGTAAATGTTTGTATTTTATGCTCATTGTTTGCATTTTTATTAGGTTACTTATGGAAGATAGTGGGAATAACTACAGTAAATGAATAAATAAATAAATGAATAACACATCAAAAGTAAAAGATCATGACCACAATTATGGGCTGCTTTTGGAAAGTTATTTATTTATTCATTTATTTATTTCCATTTTCTTTAAAAAGTAACTTCATTAAAACAGGTGAACATTTACACCACTTTATCCATACTGTATTACATCCATTTACATTGTACCACCTCTCATGAGGCAACGAGTTGTATCAGTGCATGCTCCAAACCCCTCTATTTCTTACTCATGTGGGTTCTGCAAAGATTTTTGCAATATAAGCATAATAATAGTTATAGATTTATTTGATTTTTTCTTCCCTGGTAAAAGCTGATTCATAATTCAATTCATAACATAAAGTTAACCTCATTTTGGTATATGCATTTTTCTAATCGTCCGAAAGGAAAAATGCATTAAGTTTCAGTTTTAAAAAGACGTCTTTGTGTTTTCTGATGTCTCTAAAATGCATTTCTGAGCTGATCTAAATGCACACATTAATAAGAAGGCAGCTTGTTTTTACTTCTTATATTGTAATGTTTTTCATCTAACCTTTTCCATTCCCCCACAGCACAATGTAATGGATGAAGTCTCTGCAATCACTAAAGAACTAAACAAGCTGAATGACATTCTGATTTCAAAACGACTAAGTGTTCTTTATTATTAAAGACAAATTAAATAAGAAATGCTTTAGAAGTGTTCTCATTATATGACTTATCTGCTGTGCAAAAACACAGGGAAAAATAGTTGGTACACCCTGTTTAATGTCCTAAATCAAAAATGAAAGCAACACATTAATAATGATGATGTTCTTCGTTCTTGATTCTACTGAGTTGCCAAAATCATTCTTTACACTTAGAGGTCTGTCCCTTCTTAAAGCATGTCCAATAAAGAACATTGACTTCTGGCTAAGGAGCGATTTAAATAACTATGTGACCATAAGAGGCTGGGCTTGCAGCGATTGCCTTAGATATGAGGTCATTGATCTTCTGGCTGCTTCTCTTCTATTCTAGATGACACAGAAACCATGATAATAATGGTGCATCACTATGTTCCATCCCCTGAGACAAACCGAGCCATTATCCATGAGACACTGTCCAGGCTCGTGGTATGACACAGAAGACTTCACTAGCTCACTCCAAGAGGGAATATCTTCCCTGGATGAGAGGTAGTGAACATGAGAAAGAGCATCCACATTGGAGTGAACTAAATGCTGGCAATTAACTTCCTTGAATCAATAAACTTGAGATACCAGCATGTCACTCGAGGATTAATCTTCTTATGTGTCACCATCCATTGTAAGGGGGGGGGGGGGGGGGGGGGGGGGGGGTGTGGTCGATGACAAGACTAAACTGCCATCCAGATCAACAGTATTTCAGCCACATGATGGCCCACTTGATGACAAGGGCTTCCCATTCCAGCAGTTTCTGACTCCGGTGTAGAACATGATGCTGTTCTGAACGACAGTAGATTTTTTGGTTTGTTCTGTTGTCTCCATCTCATATAATGGAACTGACATAAAGGCACAGATTAATAGGAAGGCAGACTCTTTCTACTTGTGGTACTGTAGAAGCACATTTTTTATGCAACCATATCTTTTTCTGCACAGAAGAAATTGCTACTGAATGATATAACAGATGCTGTCACTGGGATGAAGAAAGAATTCCACAAGTTGAATGAATATTTGATTTCAGAAGAGGTTTTTCTTCCTGGGTTTGGTTCCTGCCTTGCACCCTGTGTTGGCTGGGATTGGGTCCAGCAGACCCCTGTGACCCTGTGTTCGGATTCAGCGGGTTGGATATTGGATGGATGGATGGAAGAGGTTAGTGTTAACCAAACAAAAATCTATATATTCCAAAAATATTAAATGCTTAGTAAGTTTCCAGCTACAGTGATCAAGTGAACTTTTATATTTATTTCTTTGTTTGCTTCTTTTTCCTGCATCCATTCTTGGTAGACTGTCACATCTATTTTCCAGGACAATGGCCTACCACTGTAGATTAGGGATACTTTCTCATGTTAATGGTTATGGTCCAAGCCAGTATTTTAAGTCTAAACAGAATTTGGTTCCCTCTTTCTGCAAAGAAAGCAATACTGGCAGATTTTTCATTTAGTGATTGGAATTCTGTGTTTTTGAATTTACCTCCATTAAGGAAGTACTGATAATTCCATTTATGTCACCACGTTTACCTCACTTTTGGCATATGGTCTTTTCAGTAACTTAGAAGAAATGATGTAGTAAATAAATTTATTTGCTTAGAACCTGAGGAGTCACCTTTCTGTGTCCTTGTATCTCCACCCTGTACAACAAAACTGTAACAAAGGCATACATTAATAGGACAAAAATTAATATTCCCTTAAAACCTGCAAAATTTTGTTTTTTGTCTTTTTTGAGTTGGTTCTTTTCCATTTTCAAAGAATAAAACTGTTTATTGAGCAAGATAAAGAAAGAAATACATAAGCTCAATGCCATTTTGATTTCAAAAGAAGTTAGTATTCTAAGTCCTACATTGGGAAGTCTGGTGGTCAGCTTTTATGGTTAAATGCTGAGCTGCAATCCAAGAACTATTTTATTCAGATTTGCAAGGGTGGTGTAGAATTTATGGCAAATGCCATCCTCTGTGGACAGATTAAGATGTTATGTAAATTGAAGGTGGCCCAGACTATCTGGAATATTATGTTTAATGTTTTAGATATGCATATTGTGTATAATATGTATAGTGGAGAAGTATTGTGGTGTTCTTTTGTAACTCACCTTTACAACCACTACAAGTGAAACTAGTCATTATTGATGATTAAAATGATTCCCAAAAAAGAAACTAAGTTCACAGCAAAACTTAGAGCTTATATATTTATGCTTTTGGAACATGTATTTACATCTCATCTACAGCCTTTTTTCCTTCATGTTCAAAAGCACAATAAAATGTCCACTGATACAAAAATAATTTCATTTAAGATTTAACTAACAGTGTAGCATATCTCGCATTGAGTTTAGAGGAATTGTTGCAATATTCCCTTTATGTTATATCTATGGACAATAATATTGTACCAATAAAAAGGAAGAAGACGGAGACAGGTTCAAGGTAATAAACTTTAACGGGTCCTTTTTTAGATTACACGTTACACAGTCTTATATTTTATGTCACTTCCTTTAAGCTCCCCAATACCCATAATTCCATATCACTATGGAATCTCCAAAGGTCCAGACTACAATATACTACATATTCCTTCCCGCTTAAAATTGTAAACTCGACTAACATATAACAAACAACATCTGCTATTAAGAACAGGAAAATAAACATGAAACAGAACACATACTGTTATCAATGCAATTACATTCCAACAAAGGAAAAGAGGATAAATGACCTCAACATCCTGCTAACATAAGGTATTATTTTGTGCCTTTATCTCCATATACATATAGTTAGTTTTCATAAGTTAAGACGGTCAGGAGGCTTCCTGCTTCTGAGAGGGTTACGTCGTACAGCTGAGGTGTGTTCATCCCCTAAGGCAACCTCAGGTAACCTTGGCACGACAGCATCGGCAGGAATTGAAACAGGAGAGTCAGGTGGTATTCCTGGCTGGCTTTGGATCAACTCACTAAAACTAGGTTCCTCAGACGTTTCTGTGCTACCGGCTTCTTCAACAGGTATAGAGGGTAACAGCTGTTCAACATGTCGTCTCCATGTCTAGTGGTCTCGTGTGCATACCTTATATGAGACAGGTCCAGTCTTTTGAAGAATGGTTGCTGGTACCCATTTCTCAGTGGTGGAATAGTTACGAGCAAGGACAGCTTCTCTACTGAAAAACTCACGATCTTTAGCCCGCTTGGCACGTTGTTTTACTTGATCGTGCTGCTTATCATAAACTCTCATTTGAGTGGTAGCTGGTCTCAACAAATCAAGACGTGTTCTCAGCTGCCTTTTTAGGAACAGATCAGCTGGTGACATACCTGTTGTTGCATGGGGTGTGTTACGATATTTAAGAAGAAAGGTATAAAGACGTTGTTTGAATGGTGCTTCACTTTTGGATGCTTTAAGAGCATGTTTAAGGGTTTGCACCATTCTTTCAGCCAGGCCATTAGTTGAAGGATGATAAGGGCTGGATAGGAGATGTTTAATACCATTACCTTTTAGGAATTCTTCCATTTCTTGGGATACAAAAGAAGGCCCATTATCCGTCACGATCTGCTCTGGCAGTCCAAAACGTGCAAACATCTCTCTTAAGGTTTGGATTGTCTTTTCTGATGTGATGTCGGGCATGACAGTGATCTCAGGCCATTTAGAATGTGCATCCACTGCAACCAGAACCATAACACCCTCTAGAGGTCCTGCAAAATCTAAATGAACGCGTTGCCAAGGACTGGCAGGCCATTCCCATGGATGCAATGGTGCTGGACTTGGCATATTTCTGAGGCCTTGACATGATGAACATGAATTTGCCTTTTCCTCAATATCACGATCCAGTCCAGGCCACCAAAAATAACTCCGGGCTAGCTCTTTCATTCGGACTATACCACAGTGTCCAAGATGTAACTCATCCAGAATGGGTTTCCTCAACCTTTGTGGTATAATTACTCGCATGCCCCACATGAGGCATCCTGCTGTCACAGATAGCTCCTTTCCCCGTGAAAGGTAAGGCTGAACATCAGGCAGTGCATTAAGGGTGCTAAGGTCCTGCCCTTTAAGAATGCAGGTGAGTAGTTTTGACAGTGTATAATCACCCTTGGTTTCTTGCTTAATCTGGTGGGCAGTGATAGGTGCATTTTCCACCATCTTAAAGTAAAAAATCTTTTGCCCTTGTTCTCTGGGTTGGTCAGGTAGGGGAAGTCTTGACAAACCATCTGAATTTCCATGTGCCTCCGAACGCCTGTATTTGATCTCATAATTGTGAGCCCCAAGGAGCAATGCCCAGCGCTGCAGTCTGCTTGCTGCCATAGATGGTACACCAGTGTGTGAGCCAAAAATAGACGTGAGAGGTCTGTGGTCTGTTAGCAGGGTAAATTTTCGACCAAAGAGGTAAGTGTGGAATTTCATTCCAAAAATGATGCTTAAAGCCTCTTTTTCAATTTGAGGATATTTTGTTTCAGTTTTACTCAATGTTCTTGACGCAAATGCAATTGGTCGCTCCTCACCTGTTGACATAATATGCGACACCACAGCCCCAACACCGTAAGGGGATGCATCGCAAGCTAACTGAATTGGTAAGGATGGGTCAAAATGTGTTAAAACTCTTTTATCAGCCAGCGCGGCCTTGGTTTTGCTAAATGTCGTTTCACACTCCTGTGACCATTTCCAGGGTCTACTCTCACACAGCAACTCATGGAGTGGTTTCAACAACGTTGCTAGCTGTGGAATGAAACGCCCATAATAGTTCACGAGACCCAAGAATGATCTCAGTTGGCTGACATTGCTTGGAGCAGGGGCATCTACTATTGCCTTCACTTTTGAAGGAGCTGTGTGCAACCCCTCAGAATCAATAACATGTCCTAGGTACTCCACAGACATTTTGAAAAAGTCACATTTCTCCTTGTTTACACGTAGCCCATACTTTTCTAGCCTGCTTAAGGTTTTATCCAGATTGGCCATGTGCTCCTTGTCATCTCGCCCTGTGACCAGGATGTCATCCAGGTAACACTGTACCCCTGGTAATCCACTAAGGATCTGATCCATGGCATGCTGAAATAACGCTGGTGCTGAAGTAATTCCAAAGGGTAAACGACAATAACGGTACAGCCCTTTATGTGTTGTTATGGTGAGGTACTTTTGTGAGTCCTCATCTACATGCATTTGCAAGTATGCTTGGCTGAGGTCTATTTTACTAAATTTGTTTCCCCCAGCTAATCCAGCAAAAATATCTTCAATCACAGGAAGGGGGTATTGCTCAGCTATGAGAACAGGGTTAACTGTTACCTTAAAGTCCCCACATAATCGTACAGATCCATCAGACTTGACCACCGGAACCACAGGTGTGGCCCACTCAGAATGAGAAACAGGGTCTAGGACTCCTAGTTTGACAAGCCGGTCAATGTCCACCTCCACCTTAGGTCTTAAAGCGTAAGGAACACTCCTTGCCTTTAAAAATCTTGGCTGACAATTTTGTTGCACCCGGAGTGTCACTTTAATCCCTGCTATACTCCCCAGTTCCTCTTGGAATACAGCTTGGTGCTTTCTCAGGACCAAATTCAACTCGGACTGTTCAACAGACACAGCATTCACTTTGGTCCAATCCAACTGTACTTTTTCTAGCCACGATCTGCCCATCAGAGCTGGATAATCACCTTTTACAATATATACAGGCAATTTGGTTCTTTGCCCATTTAGTTCAACCTGAACCTTTGTTTTACCCAACATAGGCACACTCTCCCCAGTGTATGTCTTTATTATGATCTTAGGGTGTTTCAGTGGAAGGTGATTTAATTTTTTCTTAAACAGTTTCTCTGATATTAGGGAGACCGCTGCTCCAGTATCCATCTCCATCTTCACAGGGTGCCCTTCCAGCATGGCAGTAATAGTATATGCTGCTGAGCCTCTTTTTTTATTCAGTGTTTTAATTAGTAGCTCAGCCTCAGAATCAGTCTCACTGTCAAAGTTTTATTTTCTTTCTGTACCACGTGCAAATTTTTCTTTTTATAAGACCAGGATGCCTTTTTATCTTTCCCTGTTTCCCCCTTGTCTGTGCCTTCCTTTCTCTTTGCTCTACATGCACGCTCCACGTGCCCTTTTTTTTTACAGCTACGGCATATGAGTTCTTTTGCCCAGCAATTCGCTGGATGGTGATCCATCTTTCCACATCTGTAACACTGTTTGGTGCCCCCTGTTTGTTTGTTTGAGTTTGCTTGCACTCTGTGTACTCTAGCAGCTGCCCCTAACTGCTGTGCTTCTTTAGCAGCCAGCTCCATAGACACGGCTATCTCAATCGCTTTCTGCAATGTGAGGTTGGCCTCAGTGAGTAACCGCTTCTGAAGGCCCTCACTTCTCAATCCGCACACTAGCCTGTCCCGTAAGGCGTCATCCAAATTAGCACCAAATTCACAATATTCTGTAAGTTTCTTGAGTACCGCTACATATTGAGCAACAGACTCGCCTTCTTCCTGGTTCCGTTTGTGAAATCTAAATCTTTCAGCTATTAATAACGGCTTAGGCGAAAAATGTGAGTCCAGAATCTTTGCAATATCAGCAAATGACTTGTCACCGGGTTTTCCTGGCCGTACCAAACTTCTCAGTAGACTAAATGTCTTCGCCCCGATAACGCTAAGAAATGTCGGCACTTTCAAGTCATCGTCAATGGCGTTGGCTTTCACAAAAAACTCAAATCGCTCTGTATAATCGCCCCATTGCTCAACTGAATCATCGAATGGCCCGAAATGTCCCGTTATCATTGCCATTTTATCCCTTGTGCTTATCTTCAGTGAATGACTAAGAAACGTTACCACAGAAATAGAAAAAAAAAACTTGCAGCTTTTCTCTTTCCTCTCCAGCGGAAAAAAAAAAAAACTTACTTTACACGTTGCGTAGCCATAGCGGTGCACTTTTAAATCCGTCGCATCCTCGTCGCCAGTGTTATATCTATGGACAATAATATTGTACCAATAAAAAAGGAAGAAGACGGAGACAGGTTCAAGGTAATAAACTTTAACAGGTCCTTTTTTAGATTACACGTTACACAGTCTTATATTTTATGTCACTTCCTTTAAGCTCCCCAATACCCATAATTTCATATCACTATGGAATCTCCAAAGGTCCAGACTACAATATACTACACCAGGGGTAGGCAACGTCGGTCCTGGAGTGCCACAGTATGTGCAGGTTTTTGTTCCAACCCAGTTCCTTAACGAGAACTCAATTATTGCTGATGAAGCACATATTGCTTAAGTGACATTTTAATGCTTCATTTTAGTGGTCTCACTTGTTAAGGTTCTCCAACCTTAATTGCTTATTTCAATCTTAAACTTCTGCATTCAGTGTTTTAATTGCTCCTTATTAGCAATAAGATGTAAAAGACAAAGCAGCCAGCAGTTCTCCAGCTAGCTTTTTTCCAATTACATCTGTGTGTGTTCATCATGCACGGTTTGATTTAATAAAACACTTAATAGAAAAATGTGACAGACTGAAAATGATCTGTTTTAGGCTTCATATCATTTGGATGATATCCTTGGAAAGGAAAAAAATCTACGCTATAAAAGCCTTACATTGCACAGACTAACAAGCCATAAAATTAAATAAGGTCTGAGATTGGCAATGATTGGTTTTTAATTAAGCAATTGGGTTGAATGAAAACCTGTAGCCACTGCGGCTCACCAGGACCAACATTGCCTACCCCTGTTTTACATCTTATTGCTAATAAGGAGCAATTAAAACACTGAATGCAGCAGTTTAAGATTGAAATAAGCAATTAAGGTTGGAGAACCTTAACAAGCGAGACCACTAAAATGAAGCATTAAAATGTCACTTAAGCAATATGTGCTTCATCAGCAATAATTGAGTTCTCGTTAAGGAACTGGGTTGGAACAAAAACCTGCACATACTGTGGCACTCCAGGACCGACGTTGCCTACCCCTGTACTACACTTTACGAGTTATGGAGATCACTGTGCTCTTGGGAACCTTCAGTGCTAAAAAACTAAGGATAGATAGATAGATAGATAGATAGATAGATAGATAGATAGATAGATAGAGTTAGGTCCATAGATATTTGGACAGAGACAACTTTTTCTAATTTTGGTTCTGTACATTACCACAATGAATTTTAAATGAAACAACTCAGATGCAGTTGAAGTTGCAGGCTTTCAGCTTTAATTCAGTGGGGTGAACAAAATGATTGCATAAAAAAATCCTGTTTTCACTTTGTCATTTTGGGCATTAAGTGTTGCTTCAAGAGGGAAAGCAATTAATTTAAAAGATTTTACAATTAGGCTACAACATAACAAAATGTGACAAAAGTGAAGGGGTCTGCATACTTCCTGAAGGCACTTTATTATTGCAAAAATGTCACTTTTTATTCTCACACTTACTACTTCTGCTGTAGTTGCCCAGCTATCTGGTAACTCTTCACTGCCACCCAGTGCCTGTCTTACCTCCTCCTTGAACTCAACCTTGCAGTCTTCCTTTTTCAACTTCCATCATTTGATCCTTGGCTTTGCCCTCACTCTCCTCCTCTTCTTTATCTCCAACGTTATCCAACAGGCCACCATCCTATACTGCCTAAGTACACTTTCCCCTGCCACCACACAGTTTATAAGCTCCTTCAGACTGACCCTCCTGCAAAGGATATCATCTACCTGTATGCATCTTCCTCCACTCTTGTATGTCACCCTTTGTTCCTCCCTCTTCTTAAAATACATATTCACCTCCAAAAAACTCTTGACATACTGTTCCTTCAGAATAACTCCTACCCTATGTCTCCTCCCATCCATACCATGATAGAACAATTTGAACCCACCTCCGATCCATCTGGCGTTACTCCCCTTCCATTTAGTCTCTTGCACACACAATATATCAAAACTTACTTCTTTCCATCACATCAGCTAACTATCCCCCCTTACCAGTCATACTGCCAACATTCAAAGTTCCTACCCTCAGTTCCACTCTCTTTACCTTCCTCCACTTCTCCTGCCTCTGGAGACGTCTGCAGCCTTTACTTTGCCTTCTTCGGCTAACAGTAGCCTAATTTCCGCTAGCACCCTTTTGGCTAACAGTATTGGTGGCGGTTGTTGTTACCCAGGCCTCGAATGATCCTGTATGGAAATGTGCATCGTTGTCTGCATATTGATCTGGCAAAATTTTTCACTGGATGCCTTTCCTGACATAACCCTCCCCCTTTATCCAGGCTTGGGATCGGCATGAAGAAATACACTGGTTTATGCATCTCTTGTGGCTGGGTTAATAAACTCATTCAATAATAAATAAATAAATATACAAACACACTGTAGTCTGAACACAAACCAGAATGCCTAAAAAGGAAAAAAACTTCTGACTTGGCAGTTCCAGTCCCAGTGAGACACTATACAGGCATATCTATCTATCTGTCTATCTATTGCTGTTGGCATAAAGGACCCCCAGTCATGTTTCCTGACATACTTCTGCTGAATGATTACAGTGTGTCTGAGAGAGGATGTGCAGCATGGTTCATATTGGCACTCCGTTTTGTTTTCATTCTCTCCTCCTCCAGGGGGTCCAAAGTGCATCCCATAACTGAGCTTTCCCTTTTAATTAGCTTGTTGATTCAGTGGTTCTCTCTTGAAGTGATATTACTGACCCAGCACACCACACTGACCATCACAGAGTTGTAGAAGAGGTGAAGAATGTCACTACCAATATATTAAATTGACACTGTCTCCTAAGAAAGAAGAGTCTGCTTTGCCTTTTCTTATATAGTTCCTCAAGACCAGTTCAGCCTGTTATTGATGTAGACCCCCATGTACTTGTAGGAGTGGACCACATCTACAGCCACTCCCTGAACAGTGACCGGATGTAGAGGCTCTTTAGTGTGGCAAAAGTCAAAAGGTATGGTAGGCAGTAGGTTTTAAGTGACATTCAAAACTCATCTTGATGTTATTGCAGTGGAATTTAGCAGATAGGATTGGCAACCTTTGCTAGGCTGAATGGAATGTTCTTGTCAAAAATTTTCTGACGTTCTAATTTGAAAACTTAATTAATAATAATAATAAAAAGAGAGAGACGGCACCAGATCACAGATGCACACTTGTTAATGTTTCTTCTTTTTGATTGTATGCACTTTTACAGTAAAATCGTATTGATTATAACATCAATGATAAATTCTATTAGTAAAATGTGCATATGTGTATTTATATATATATATATATATATATATATATATATATATATATATATATATATATATATATATATATTAAACAAAGAGTACAAAACATGTGTTTCGCCCTTACTGGGGCTCGTCAGGTGTACGCACTTTTACATGCCCTTACCAGGATTACACTTCAGACATCAGCACCTGAGGTGAAGCCTCTGACGCTGCGCCTTGACAGCTGGTTGTCTAATTTGTGTGCGGACAATGAAAACATCAACTTACAACATCCCAAAGAATATATACCGTCTGGTCTTCCATCGGCCAAATTACTGTTGAAAGAAGGATGTATCCAAGTAAGGTAATGTAGTGCATCTTCCGCGGATAACATTAGAGAACAAAGGAGATCTTGATGTGCCATTCGTATTAAAACTTTAAGAGTTTCCCGTTAGAATAGCTTTTTCAAAGACAATTAACAAATCCCAGAGCCAAACATTCAAAAAAGTCATTCTATTTGATAGATAGAAAGAAACAAAATTCAATCACGGGCAGTTATGCTTCGAATTGATGCATATGTAACAATTCCCATGAAAATAAAAATCTGTTTAAATTGTACATCCACATCCCCATATGCATGTGGCAGAACCGCAAAGAGGCTAGTGAGTAGTGCAGGCCCGGGGATTGGCAAGCGAAGCGAGCAGGGGGCTAAGCCCCCTACTGTGTGTGTGTGTGTGTGTGTGTGTGTGTGTATATATATATATATAGAGACACTGGGAAGGTTTGGGGCAGCCACCCATGTAATATTTCCCGGCTGCAAAATTGATTAAACAGAACAGACATGTTCACACGACAGAGTCCAAACAGAACTGATCATTGTCTTTAAGATGGCGGCTTTTAAATGCTTGCAGAGGATGTGATGTCATCAGAACCGGAACCGGAAGTGACATCGTTGGTTGCCCCTGAACCAGGAAAGATTTCCCAAGAATGGTCTGCAAGGGATTGAGAGAAATAATTAGTACTCTTCGCCACTCCCTGGTCCGGAGTGGAATTACACTTATTCAGGCCTTTTAGTTGTCCCCTAAACACGTGTGTGTGACAGGGCCCCCGCCCCTCAGCCCAGACCCATCGGGTCGAGCGACCTGCACTGAGAGGTCATGAACACGAGAAAGAGCATCGGCGTTGGTGTGGAGAGAGCCCTTCCGATGAATGAGCGAGAACTTATAAGGCTGCAGATCAAGGAACCACCGAGTGACTCGAGGGTTCGACTCCTTGTGTAGGGCCATCCACTGTAAAGGCACATGGCCTATGGCAAGTGTAAACTCCCGACCCAAGAGGTAGTACCTCAACTTTGTAATCTCCCACTTGATCGCAAGAGCCTCTCTTTCCACCGCCGCATACCTGGTCTCCTGATTCAGCAGTTTCTGGCTCAGGAATATGGTGGGGTGTTCAGCGCCATCGACGCTTTGGCTCAGCACTGCTCCTAGGCCTTTGTCCGAAGCGTCCATCTGGAGAATAAAAGGAAGCGAAAAAAGTTAGGTGCTTTCAAAACAGGTACTGACGTCAGGGCCCGTTTTAATTCACTGAATGCAGCTTCTGTCATATCGGTCCATACCACAATGTTGGGGGCCCTCTTCCTTGTTAGATCACTCATGGGCGCCGCTCTTTCCGAAAAGTGAGGCACAAACCGGCGGTAGTACCCGGCCAAACCGAGAAAAGCTTAGACTTGCCGCTTGGTTTGCAGACGGGGCCATTTCAAAATGGCATCTACTTTAGACCACTGTGGCTTTACAGTACCACAACCCACCAGGTAGCCTAAATATTTGACTTCCTTCAATCCAAAAAAGCATTTTTTTGGTTTGTTCTGAAGACCGGCGTCACCCAGTGTCCATAATACTGCTCGGACGTGCTGTAAGTGTTCCTACCACATGCTGGAATAGATGACAATGTCATCTAGGTAGGCAGCACTGTACGTGTTATGGGGCGGAGCACTTTGTCCACCAGACACTGGAGCCCCATGTAACCCAAATGGAAGGACACGATACTGCCAGTGTCCACTAGGGGTGCTAAACACGGTCCGTTAAAGGAACCTGCCAGTACCCCTTGGTCATGTCAAGTGTGGTCAGATATTCTGCCTGTCCAAGCCTTTCAAGGAGGTCGTCCACTCGAGGCATAGGATAAGCATCAAATTGGGAGATTTGATTAAGTCAACAGAAGTCATTGCAAAACCTCAAACTTCCGTCGGGCTTACTAACCAAGATTATTGGGCTGGACCAGGGACTATAACTCTTCTCTATTACTCCTAAATCCAGCATGCGCTTGATTTCAAGCTCCACTTCTGCCTTCTTTGCCTCGGGAAGATGATAGGGACATTCTCGGACTATAACCCCAGGTTTGGTCACAAAGTCGTGGACGATCAGAGAGGTCCTTCCGTGTTTTTCATCTACCACCTCCGGAACGGACGAGATAACTGCTTCGAGCTCTCGTCGCTGTCGGGTGTTAAGTTAGACCCAAAGTTAAGTGTGTTGGTCTGAGCAAAG
Source organism: Erpetoichthys calabaricus (assembly GCF_900747795.2). NCBI lineage: Eukaryota > Metazoa > Chordata > Cladistia > Polypteriformes > Polypteridae > Erpetoichthys > Erpetoichthys calabaricus. Next base: position 19,875,559 of record NC_041405.2, read on the forward strand.
AATGAGCGGTGCCGGCCAGAGGAGGGATTGGGGTCCCTTTCCTTCCACGTTTTCAGCAGATTCACATGATATATCCGCTCGCTTGCATTCTCATCCGTGCCCGCGGATCCGGGGACTCCAGTGCAAACTCCTGCTTGTTTCGAGAGGGCAGTTTAGTTGGGACGTAATCTCCATGGCGTCCGTTAAAGGACTGTTCTACTCTCTCAGGTTGGAAAGCCATCCTAGATGTTTCTACAACTCTGACAAGCTCGTCTATGCTAGTAAACTCCCCCCAGACTGGCTGAGTGAAATGCTCAGGTATGTTGTTTAGTAGGATAAAGCACGTCACTTTTTTTACAATTTGAAAGGTGGAGCACTCAGAGGGTTTTACGCACACTGCCACCTTTTCCCAAAGAGCATCAACCTGCTTTTGGGTAGATCTCTCTGGATCTAGCTTCCAGGTTTGCAAAAACCTCACCTGCTGGTCTGGGGACCCCCCAGCTTTCTCTGGGGCCTTGGCCCCTGCGGGGAGGACAGCCCTCTCCCCCGAGAGGGCATAATATGTCCATGTCACTTCCCCCACTGAGACCGACGATGGGAAACTTCAGCAATCCAAGCAGCACACAGCTATGAAATACTTTTCTTCCTACATAGTTGTATCAGGACCAATACTCCTCCCAACCTCCACCTCATTCCCCCCCATACCAATCACACACTGACCACCCCATCCCCCCACTACCTAATTTTGCTATATATTGCCTTTGATTCTTGTATGTCTAAGCAGTAAGAAAAAATAGTTTGTTTATTTTACGTCTGCCCCCATGTCCAGTCTGTGTCGGGTTGGGCGCCTATATAGCACCTTTTCACTATATATATGTGGGCGGCACAGTGGCGTAGTGGGTAGCGCTGCTGTCTCGCAGTTGGGAGACCTGGGGACCTAGGTTCGCTTCCCGGGTCCTCCCTGCGTGGAGTTTGCATGTTCTCCCCGTGTCTGCATGGGTTTCCTCCCACAGTCCAAACACATGCAGGTTAGGTCGATTGGCGATTCTAAATTGGCCCTAGTGTGTAGTTGGTGTGTGGGTGTGTTTGTGTGTGTCCTGCGGTGGGTTGGCACCAGCAGACCCCCGTGACCCTGTGTTCGGATTCAGCGGGTTGGAAAATGGATGGATGGATGGATGTTTAAAATGTAGTTTATTTTTCAAGAATTTTCTCTGAGATAAATCTGTGCTCTGACTGCACTCTCATAATAAAGTCTACTCACCCTGTATCCGCTCATTACAAAAAAATGAGCTGGGTTCCACAGTTCTGGAATACATCCAGTCTTACTTCTTTGACAGGTTTATTTATTCAGTGATCTCACTTATAAACCACTAATGATGAGAGCATTTACATGTTTGTAATGGTATTTGTATGTGAGATGACTGAATAAGTAAATCTGTCAATAAGTGAGATCAGTAGGCACATCGCTGTTTTGTCAGGCAGCATTATTATTAAGGTGTTTGCACATTCACATAAATATGTTGGAATTTGGTAAAATACTTGACAATTGGACTCCTTTCAAAGACACCCTTATTGACTTTAAATAATCCAGTATAGGTGAACATGGTTAAGCAGTGTATATCTGAGAGCATTTAGTGCAAAGCTTGTTTATGCTCCCCACCCTCACATGATACAGGAATGAATACCGACAAATATATCCACATTAATGTTATTGTTTGGTGGTGAATCTGGAATAAATGCACACAATTCTGTGGTTTACTTGCATACAATGTAAAAAATGAATGATTTTTATAGCTGTACTTCTGTTAATCTGGAATGGCAGCATTAGAGCAGAAATCAAAGTTGAAAGTGGTACTCCCCTGTAGTGACTCTGATAACTAATGGTCACTTTCAAAATGTTTATCTACACATTAAAAAAATGAATTAACTTTACGAGTGTGCACACCTGTAACTGTCGTCAAACTTTCAACTGGAAGTGACTGACAGTTGTTTCAACCAGCCAGCAATCTTCCTTTCTTTTGAAATCATACCTAACTTTTCTGTACACTAAACTCATATTTTGTGCGTACCACCTGTTTATGCTGCCATCATACTGATTTTGTGTTCCCAACTCAATAATTCTTATTCCCCTCTTGTTTTGTGTGCCCCACATTTTAATGCTGACATCCCTTATATCTCATGCACATCACCTGTTATTTTGAGCCCGCCACTTGTTTGGATTTTCTGCTACTTGCCTTTTGGGGCCACCACGATTATTACTTAATGTAATTGACACCAAAAGACTGTTATTAACATGTGGCATGATACTGCTAATTTTAAATGTCTTTGATTCACCAATAAATCAACAAAGGAATCTGTTAAAACAGCCTTTAAGCCTCTAGGTTGAGTCAAAAAGTTCATGTTGCAAGGCATGTCATATTCTAAAAATAACTATTTTTCTAGATTACAAATTACATTGAGCATATTGTGGAACATTGTAAAAATGTGATTATGACAACTAAGTTGAGTTTGCTGTAATTATTTTAATACTAGTAACGGAACACTGCACGATAACATTAGTGAATACACTTGACTGGAGCATTCCTAGTTTTCGTCCTCTTTCTCTGTACGTTTGTCATTCATTTGCTCAGAGGTTGATGCGCTTGTTGCTTCGTAAGCATCTGGTTTTCTCCACCCCAGTTGCCCGCTTCTTCTCTTTTTTTGTCGGCATCTTTTCACATTAAAACTGATTAAGTCAGTGTTTGCGTTGCAATTAAATAGCACATTTTCTTTAATTTTTCACTTAAGCTGGCACTTAAATCATTCTTGAGACAAGTTGAAGACTTAAGATATGAAGAGATAGGAGAAATGACAGCGAAGGTGGTAGGGATGAGAATGGTGCCCATATGCATGCGCCGCTGCAGAGAGCTGATTCTAAAATAAAATAAAAATATAAAGAGGAATAACCTTGGAAGTCAATCATCACCCTGAAAGTGGATAGTAGACCTCACGTAGTATATGTGTACCAAATTTCAGGTAAATCGGTCAAACGGTTTGCGAGCTACAGGTGATTTAAAATCCTGGACAGACAAACGAACAGCCACGGTAGCGTATTATATAAGAAGATGTTAAATTATTGAGGAGACTTTCCTACTTGTTATAAATTATGCTAGATGCATTGCAAACTTAAGAAAACCATGATTTGGGAAGTTTTTACATTTAACAGAATACACAATGAATCTCTTGGAATAGAGGGAGGAGCCATTTGCAGTCTACTGTATGAAACTAACATGCTGCTTTAATTCTTTTATCTCTCTTCCAGATGTTCTGGTTGCCATGTCATATTACTTTAGGTATCTCTGAGGTGTTCATATTTAAATGGTCAGACCTTTTGTTAAGATAAATTTGAGATGAATAGATGGATGTAATTGAATTCTTAGTGGAATGCTTAAGAATGGTCTGAACAGTACAAGAAATGATAAGCCAAAACCAATACCAGAAATCAAGGTTCAAAATGAGTTTGCTTTTCCAGAGAGAGTTTCAAGTAAATTGATTATTCCTGTGTTTTATGAGAGTCTTTCTTTTGAAAGATTTAATGGTTGGATGACCTGAACGGCACAATGCCATCTTAAATATCAACAGCATAGTGACAGCAAATGCTACAAACAGCTGAAGTCAACTGACTGACAATAGATGCTGTTGGCACTGATGACATACCACTCACATACTGTATGGTGGCACAATGAAATTATAAGAAAATTGTGAAAAAATAAACCATATTTTAAAAATAAAATAAAACAAACAAAAAAGTCAAAAGGTAATCCATGAGTTTCCCAAAGGCTAGTGGAGGCAGGTTCAAAGTATTGTATTCTGTCAACTCAGGCCCCATCTCATATGATACAAAACAGTAACAGTACAGTACCTACACTACTTTAATGTTGTGCCCTATTAATAAAATGCATTCCTGTTAAACAAAATAGATTTAGAATAAATGAATTTGACAAAGACATATTTTGACCAATGCATTTTAAATATTTTGTTAGCTTTTATTTTGCTGTAGATTTACCCAATATAATCGCAAACCTGTGTGACTAGATACCTGGAATTTTTAACGTAAAGAGCTTCTTTTCATGTATCTTTTCTTATGCTTGTCAAACTTATAAGAAATGAAGGTTCTATGGTCCTGGGTGTGGAATAAAACAGGATTTACTTTTTGGTGGATGATACCATCATTTCATGCCTGAGACTCCACTGCTGGTAATATACAGTATTATCAAGCAGTGTTCTAAACTGATAAAGTTATTTATGACGATAGCCCTTTAGTATTCTTTTTCTTGTGATGGTGATAAACTTATGGTCCCACCATGTTTCTGGCTTCTTCTCTCTACTAATATAAAACTGTTATTGTACCTGCCTCTTTCACTGGTATTTAAGCACATGCTTTATATTCATCTCTCTTTGATTCAGTTGTTTGATGATCTTTCATTTGCTTCACTTTATGTAAGTCCTTAAAATTTAATCTTATTTCACCAGATATGATTTTTTTTGTTTTGTTTTTTTTTCTACCTCTAGCTATTTTATGAAGACGATTTCCTTTTCATTTCCTATGGTAAGATGTAATTTATTTTTAATATATTTGTTTTTCAGTCAAAAATGCTTAACAGTTATAGTGAGCGGAAGTATGTTAGGATGTTATTTCCAAAAGTAAAGGTTTATGGTTTTTTTTGTCTTTTTAAAGATGATCTTATCCTGAATAAACCAAAATCCATCTGGAGAGGTGAGTGATGCAGTGTGGGAATACGTTTAAAAACTGAGTGGTTACTAAAATACCTCCTGTAATCCAACATTAATATTTTGAATTGATAAAAAGCAGCAGCAGAAATTGCAATTGTAAAATATCATAATACTAAAGTCAAATCACCAATCAATGCTGGATTTTGATGGGCTTTTTGCATCTTTATTTAGCAGTGCTAAAAGAAATGGAAGAAAGAGACACAATTTCATCTTTTGCCAATGCAGATCTTTGGAATGCTTCTTTCGGCATTCAACAAAACATGAAAGGTAAATTGCAATTTTGTATAAAAGCTTTTTTTTGCATATGCATCTCTACTCCCACCAGCCTTAGGGATGCTGTGCTCCAGGGCCACACTATAAAGACATTTAATAACTTCTGCCACCTCACTTACTATGGCTAAAATGTAAAGCAGGGTGTTAAGATGACTCATTTTATTTTTACACATAGGTTGTGTTTCATCATAGACTATCTAGGACCATACTAACACAGTTGTATAGAAATAAAGATGTGACCCCAGGGTGATGTTAAGGCGCTGTATTGTTTGCTTTAATGAATAGTAAAGTATGTATCCATGTTTAAAAACTCTGAACTAAAATTAGGGTCTCAACAGGCAGAAGCTTTTCCCAGCAACATTAGGTACAAACCCGGGATCATCCCTGAATGTTATGTCAATCCTATAAGTTGATGGCTTTTTCTTAACTTGATTTTTCCATCCTAAATTGAGGAATTCCTGGAACCAGTACAAGTGTAGTGAAATAAAGTAAAAGAGTACCATGAAATTCAGAATTTTTCATTAGCAAAATGAAGAAAAACTGACTGCATTTTATCATTAAGTTCTGTGTATTTCATTGTAAATCTCTCATTAGTTAAACACCTTGAGATTATCCTTTCTGTGGAAGAGATGGCACATTGAGCCACTATGCAGTTTGCCTTTTCATTCGAGGTCTTTTTCTCCAGTCCTGGATCCTGTTGTCCATGTCATGCTTCCAAGAAAAATGTTGTTCCACCACTAGGCTATATTGTAAATGAAAAAGGTGGATGGAAAGTAGACATGTAACAATCTTTTAAATGTGAAATTCATCCACTCCATATTTTCTTTAATTTCTGGGAGCTGGAGCGTATCTTTCCAAGAAGCAACAGTTCTTCTGGTGAAGGTCATTCTGGAAGATCAGTATAGCTAAAAAACTTTTTTTTATATTTACATATCTACTTATGTTCAAGTATATATAAACCCAAAGCTAATGAGCAGGGAAGCAAGGCAAAACTATTTCCTGAGAAGCAAATAACAAAATTTAAATTCCTTATGCTTATTGTTCAACAATTAGAGAGAACAAGTTTGAAAGTTTGTTGTATACCTCCCCAAGGAACAGAGATCTAAGATCATCTAAAAAATCACACCTAAAACTAATGGAGTTTCAATGTACAATGTTCATAGGAGGACATCATTTTAATGAATATTTCATGCACAATACCGTATTTGTATTGTGCCTTGGCGTTGTATGGTGTCATCTATTTCATCTTGTCAGATTGCAAGACATTAGCTATGCTCTTCATTGTCTTTTTCTTTTATTTGAAACAAACATCACTTTTGCAAGAGATCACTTTGGGAGATAAATTCTATTTTACTTTTCTTCTGTCCTGGAATGTCAAAGAGATGGCCTATCTCAGCTTGTATTTCACGATGTCACACAAGCCATATTATACAAGACCAGGTTTTAGATACTGTAGATTGTGTCTACTTTTTGCTTTAAGATTCATAGTTAATTATAATATATTTTGCCTTGTGATCTGTTCAAAATCTATTTTATTTTTGGATTCTTTGACTTTTGCATGGTTTTAACAACTTTGTCTTGGTAGACCTTTTGTTTGGTCAATCATCTCTGTCACTAAACTGGCACTTGATCACATTTTTGGATCACCTTAAATACCAAGCAAAAAAAAAAAGGAAAGACCTTTTTTCCTTTGCCTTTAACCTAAAGGATCTTATTCAGAGCACTGAAAGTTTGTCTTCAAGAATCTTGTTACAAACTGAATAAATAAATGTGGAAACCCCAAGAGGGGAGAAGTAGAGACCAATTAGTTGATGTTTTAACAAAATAGGAATGCTATGTAAATGAAAGTCTTACTTCTGTACAAACAAACAGGTCATCAGAAATTATTTTATGTTTATTTTCTAATTTTTATTGATTCAGAATATTAATTCAAAAGCGAGTAAGTATGCAAGGTATCTAAACTCAAAAATTACAAAACAATGTTTACCAATGTTGGAAGTATTTTAAATGTCACTGTAAAGTGAATGGACATGGAAATGACTTAAAGGTAAACATATGCCTAGAAAGACTAGAAGAGCACTATGAGACTACCTGTAGGCTCCAGCCCAAATACACGTTGTTTGCAGGTTTGAAATTAAGTATATTAGTTCTTTAAAACTACGCCTACACAACAGCTCTTCATAATATATTTCTTTTAAACACATTAATTCAAAAGCTTTGATAAAATTAAGATCATATATATTTAAAAGAGCAGTAAGGAACATATAATTTTTTCTTCCCAGACTAATAAATGACATATATGTACAGTATTGAGACTGGTTTTTGGACCTAAGGAGGCATCATGATTTGGGTGTTCACCTTTCTCATTCATAGTGCAAAATAAGGAATTGATGAATCTCAAACTGTAATCTTGAGGAATGAGTAGGTGATACCTTTTGCTCCCAGTCTGGTAGTGAATGGCATTGGTATGTTTTTTAATATGGCCAAACGTAAGGAGTGCATAATGAAGTTTGTGATTGCCCAGCTTTTTACCATGAGAGATTCAATACAACTTTCTTAAAGAAGAAATTGGTATACATCACCACCATATGAATGAGATCACAGATAAGCAAAACATATTTGCTGCATTCTTGAATACGTTAAGATACCATAATAAATAAATATTTACATCTCTGGATTTGAAATTAACAGATGTAACAAACAAGAATTTAAGAAATAATGTCTGTATTATAAGCTTTAAAAAAAATCATAAATAATAATCATTCCAATGAGTTCTTGAAAAAACACTTGGTAATCAATATGTCCATGCCTTTTCTCCTGGGGCCTCATGAATAAACAGTGCGTATGCCCGTTTCCACGTTCACATCGCAATGTATAAAAACTAAACTTGGTGTAAAGCCACTCACATTATCACGTCAGCTCAAACCATAGCGTATGCAAGTTTTTGGCTCGGTTTTGCAAACTGGCGGCACCCAGCATCAAAACAGTGCTACTGTTCCAGTGTGGTTTCCTTTTATTTTTTAGATTCACATCCCTGACGCACCTTTATCAAATACACACATTAACTGCTTATTGTTTTTTAGTTTAAGGCATCTGATCTTAAGGCATCTGATTGTAATCAACCTGAAACCATGTAATGGTGCACAGAATGGCCAAACTATTCCAAGTACTATAGCTGCTTTAGTGTTGTTACTCACCACTGAGTATTTTAACCCACTGTATCTGATTGTGAAATCACAGCTCTACTGCACCTGATCAGAAAGCTCTACAGCAGATTGTGTCAAGACCAGAGAGAATTATCGGGGTACAGCTTCTGTGTACAGTCTGTTTGAACTACTCCCATTCAGGAAACGCTTCAGAGCTTTTTCTGCACGAACCATGCGGTTCAGAAACATTTCCATCCCAAGAGCTATAAACGCACTCAATCAGTCCATCAAGTGCTCTTGGTAGAACTGTTTGTACTTATAAGTACAATCACCTCACTGTAAATTTGCATTGCAGTTATAATATCACACAACCTGAGCCACTTACGCTTTCATATTGTATATTTTTCATTGTTTTTTATCGTATTATTATTATTATTGTTTTTGTTGTTGTTATTGTATAGGAAAATACGTTTATGGAGGATTTGCATATTTAGTCTCATTCACTTCAATAGAACAGAGCACATATTTACAGATGATGAAGACTCACTTTAAAGTCAATTTAGATTTCCAGACACTATCTTCTTGGAGCTCTAATTTTTCAGATGAAATGCAGTAAAGTATATATATTACATTATACAGATACATTTTCAACTTCATTTAAATAATGTTTATTAAATAAATACTGGGGGCGGCACGGTGGCGCAGTGGGTAGCGCTGCTGCCTCGCAGTTGGGAGACCTGGGGACCTGAGTTCGCTTCCCGGGTACTCTCTGCATGGAGTTTGCATGTTCTCCCCGTGTCTGCGTGGGTTTCCTCCGGGCGCTCCGGTCTCCTCCCACAGTCCAAAGACATGCAGGTTAGGTGGATTGGCGATTCTAAATTGGCCCTAGTGTGTGCTTGGTGTGTGGATGTGTTTGTGTGTGTCCTGCGGTGGGTTGGCACCCTGCCCGGGATTGCTTCCTGCCTTGTGCCCTGTGTTGGCTGGGATTGGCTCCAGCAGACCCCCATGACCATGTGTTCGGATTCAGCGGGTTGGAAAATGGATGGATGGAAATAAATACTGTTATTAAACGTGTGGACACGGTGGACAGTGGTAGCAATGAACTGCTGCCCCATTCAGGGATTGTTCCTGCCTCACTCTGCATGCTTCCTGGGACTGGCGCAACCCTGGATGGATAGATGGAGGGAATAATTAAATATGTACTATAAAGATATTTCAATGTTCCTTAAAATTTTGAAGAATCGCCATTCTAAGCTTAACATGCTACTTTAATTACCATGGGATTTGAGAAGCTAGTAAATGAAAAGATTTTAAGATTAATTTTACGACGTTCTACTTTAATAACAAAATTAACTACGTTATTAAAGTTGTCATTTCGAGCTTTTTTTCCCCACTGTGTCACCATTTTTTTTTCTTTTCTCTGTACCCTAATAGGCTTTCATATGACACTCAGACAGTGGGCTACATCTCACCTTTTCACAGTGACTTTCATATCTGAACATATCTTTTTTATTTAGGGCACTGTGTGACTTTCTGAACTTGAACTTTCAATCATCTTCCTTTTGTTGTTTATACAACTGCTTAAACCAACAAATAGTATGTTTTTCCTTGCCTCCTCTTGGTATTCGCTGATATTCGTCTTTTTCCCCATGCTTTTGCCATTGTCTTTTCACAGAACACTGAACTTAAGTGAATATTTATATTGATTTGCATATTCGACGAGGCGTAATTCTGGGAAGAGTCTGGGAGGGGCTGCAGGCGCATGCACAAGTATTACATTTCACGCAGACTGGGATTTATGTAGTGGAAGAGCTTGGAAGCTGGCTTATGCATGGTTTTCTGCTTCTGAAATTTTTTGTGTGTGCACACATTTAGACTTTTGTCCGTACGCTATATTTTAGTGTGAATTCTACGCACGGCATTGTGCATTAGGCCCCTGGTCATTGAAAGATATCATAGAGTATATTCTTCTAAAAGAAATCCAGGCTTTGCCTTTTACAGCCTCTCAGTGCTTTGGTTCATGTTATGTTGTTCATTCTTACTGAAGCTTCCTAATTTTTTTTAGCTTATTCCCACGGTCTTATTTATTTATTTGCATTTTTTTTAATATTAAATGAAGATCTCTGGGGGGTGTAGCGCCTGTATGATTTTGTGAGTATAATATTCTTGTATGGGGCCTGGCAGGCAGGCAGGCAGGCAGATAGATAGATAGATAGATAGATAGATAGATAGATAGATAGATAGATAGATAGATAGATAGATAGATAGATAGATAGATAGATAGATGGATGGATGGATGGATGGATGGATGGATGGATGGATGGATGGATGGATGGATGGATAGATAGATAGATAGATAGATAGATAGATAGATAGATAGATAGATAGATAGATAGATAGATAGATAGATAGATAGATAGATAGATAGATAGATAGATAGATAGATAGATAGATAGATAGATACTTTATTAATCCCAAGGGGAAATTCACATACTCCAGCAGCAGCATGCTGATAAAGAAAATATTAAATTAAAGAGTGATAACAATGCAGGTATACATACAGACCATAACTTTGTATAATGTTAACGTTTACCCCCCCGGGTGGAATTGAAGAGTCGCATAGTTTGGGGGAGGAACGATCTCCTCAATCTGTCACTGGAGCAGGAAAGTGACAGCAGTCTGTCGCTGAAGCTGCTCCTCTGTCTGGAGATGATACTGTTTAGTGGATGCAGTGGATTCTCAATGACTGACAGGAGTCTGCTCAGTGCCCGTCGCTCTGCCATGGATGTCAAGCTGTCCAGCTCCATGCCTACAATAGAGCCTACCTTCTTCACCAGTTTGTCCAGGCGTGAGGCGTCCCTCTTCTTTATGCTGCCTCCCCAGCACACCACCGCGTAGAACAGGGCGCTCGCAACAACCGTCTGATAGAACACCTGCAGCATCTTATTGCAGATGTTGAAGGACACCAGCCTTCTAAGGAAGTATAATCGGCTCTGTCCTCTCTTGCACAGAGCATCAGTATTGGCAGTCCAGTTCAATTTATCATCCAGCTGCACTCCCAGGTATTTATAGGTCTGAACCATCTGCACACAGTCACCTCTGATGATCACGGGGTCCATGAGGGGCCTGGGCCTCCTAAAATCCACCACCAGCTCCTTGGTTTTGCTGGTGTTCAGGTGTAGGTGGTTTGAGTCGCACCATTTAACAAAGTCCTTAATTAGGTTCCCATACTCCTCCTCCTGCCCACACCTGATGCAGCCCACGATAGCAGTGTCATCAGCGAACTTTTGCACGTGGCAGGACTCCGAGTTGTATTGGAAGTCCGATGTACAGTATATAGGCTGAACAGGACCGGAGAAAGTACAGTCCCCTGTGGCGCTCCAGTGTTGCTGACCACAATGTCAGACCTGCAGTTCCTGAGATGCACATACTGAGGTTTGTCTTTAAGATAGTCCACAATCCATGCCACCAGGTATGAATCTACTCCCATCTCTGTCAGCTTGTCCCTAAGGAGCAGAGGTTGGATTGTGTTGAAGGCGCTAGAGAAGTCCAGAAACATAATTCTTACTGCACCACTGCCTCTGTCCAAGTGGGAGAGGGATCGGTGTAGCATGTAGATGATGGCATCCTCCACTCCCACCTTCTCCTGGTATGCGAACTGCAGAGGGTCAAGAGCGTGGCGGACCTGTGGCCTCAGGTGGTGAAGCAGCAGCCGCTCCATGGTTTTCATCACATGCGACGTCACAGTGACAGGCCTTAAGTCATTCAGCTCACTAGGATGTGATACCTTTGGGACTGGGGTGATGCAAGATGTTTTCCAAAGCCTGTGGACTGTCCCCTGTTCCAGGCTCAGGTTGAAGATGCACTGTAGAGGACTCCATAACTCCAATGCACAGGCCTTCAGCAGTCATGGCGATACTCCATCTGGACCCACTGCTTTGCTGGCACAAAGTCTCCTCAGCTCTCTGCTTACTTGGGCTGCTGTAATTGTGGGTTGGGGGAAAACTTTGTCCTATGCTGGTATCAGCAGAAGGATGGGTGGAGGGTGCAGTACTCTGAGGTGAGAGTTAGAGTGGGTTAGGGTGGTCAAACCTGTTAAGAAGTTGTTCATCTGGTTTGCTCTCGCCACATCTCTCTCGATGGTGGCATCCCACTTCGAGCTGCAGCCTGTGATGATCTTCATCTCATCCCACACTTCCTTCATGCTGTTATTCTGCAACTTCTGCTCCAGCTTTCTCCTGTACTGCTCCTTCGCCGCCCTGATCTGGACTCAGAGTTCCTTCTGCATGCGCTTGAGCTCATGCTGATCACCGCCTTTAAAAGCCCTTTTCTTCTGGTTCAAAATGCCCTTGATGTCACTTGTAATCCATGGCTTGTTGTTAACATAGCAGCGTACTGTTCTTACTGGAACTACAATGTCTGTACAGAAGTTGATGTAGTCAGTAGTGCAGTCAACAACCTCCTCAATGTTCTCACTATGTGATCCCTGCAGGATATTCCAGTCCGTAGTTCCAAAGCAGTCTCTCACTGCCTGCTCAGCCTCAGGGGACCACTTCCTGAATGAGCGTGTGGTTGTAGGTAGCTCCCTCACTCTTGGTTTGTAGTGAAGCTGAAGCAGAACCAGGTTATGATCTGCTTTCCCAAGCGCAGGCAGTGGGGTGGCGCTGCATGCGTCTTTAACGTTTGCATACAGTAGGTCAATAGTTCTATTTCCCCGGGTGTTACAATCCATATACTGGGAGAAGGCAGGTAATATTTTGTCCATCGTCACATGGTTAAAATCTCCAGTAATTAGCAGAGAGCACCTCAGGGTGCTGTGTTTGTAATTTAGCAACAGCAGAATGAATGATGTCACCCGCTATCTCCGCGTTCGCCCGAGGAGGGATGTAAACAGTAACAACAATGACATGTCCAAACTCTCTGGGCAAGTAATAGGGGCGCAAACTTACGGCCAACAGTTCGATGTCCCTGCAGCAAGCGGAGATTTTAATGTTTACATGTCCAGAGTTGCACCTTGATGTTTAATTAAGTATGAAGTTCTTTTCTTTGTAAGCCAAATTGTTGTTTATCCTAACCTGTCAAAACAGGGAGGAGGCAGAATCATAATTGTATGGTAAATTCAAATATTAAACGACCTGATATGAATACCTCTGGGATCTGGGGGGACATGCAATACAGAATGCTTATAGAGGAAACTCTGGAATGCAAATAGCATCAAATTTGTGCATAGCCAATGGCCTGGTTGAAATCTGAACCCATTTGACTATTGCTGTGAGTTAGAAGCATTAGCCACTGTATCACTGTACTGCCCTTAACTGAATGTTCATGAATCCCATTGGCAGTTACTACTTAAATGAATTGTAGTAACACTATCACTAAATACTTGAGAATAGTCTAATGGTACACAGTTCACTTTAGAAAGAAATCCTAGGTCGTGCAGGTGGAGGAGGAGATACAGTAATAAGGACTTTGTGTTTCACCACCACACTTTTCAAATTTCTTCTGGTTTATCTTCAGATTCTGACATTGTCCCATTTTCTAAGGCACATTTTTCATAGGAGACATGCCAATTGCTAAATTTTAATGACTGAATGTAAAATTAATTCTCATTACTTTTGATTACATGCAAACACCTATACATTGGAAATTCACAGCGTCTGAATTGTTGAGGTTTGGTCATTTATGGCATTTAACAATAATTATGGTCTCCAAAATTAACAACAACTCAAGCATATCATCTGAAATGCTTGAAATACAGGTGTCCATATTAAGGCTTTTCAGAATTTCTAGTCATCTTCAGGTTCTCATACATTTAGACATTAAGGAAATCCATGCCCTTTTTGCCTGGAAAGGTTTCATGTCTTTCTCATTTTTCCTCCAACTGCTTATAATAACTGTCTGCTCCTTATTGTACTAAAAGTGTGTCATTCATATATAATGAATTATACAAGCAACTTCTTAAATGTTTCAGGTTCATCAATCGAGAAGGAGGCTTTTGTGAAGGTCCTGAGCAACAGCAAAATCTTAAACAGCACACTGGAGCAAGACAAGAAGGACAAGTGGATATTGGCTAAAGGTTCACAAGAAATTTTATAGTTTTGCCTTATTTTGTTTTACTGTTCTATTGTATTTCCTTTAGCCTCCTATTGATACATTGTCTTTGGATATAAATAACTTGTTCACGTTAATTTGATTTCATTTTTAATTTTCCCTTTCAGTCTTCTATAGTTTTCTTTTTATTCATTTTGCATCCTAAAATTAAATTCTATTGTGCATTTCCATTAATGCGTTTCATAAAGTAAAAGGGAGGTAGAATGAAACTTGGGCCCCAGTTTGTTATTGTACTGGTGGTCCTTCTATTTAAGGTTTATATGCTCACCTCAAATTAATTTGGGTTTTCTTTGACAACACCAAAAATTCTTGTAGTGTAATTTTTCAGATGAAATGCAGTAAAGTATATATATATTACATTATACATATACATTTTAACCTCATTTAAATAATGTTTATTAAATAAATACTGTTATTAAACGTGTGGACACGGTGGACAGCGGTAACGATGAACTGCTGCCCCGTTCAGGGATTGTTCCTGCCTCACTCTGCCTGCTTCCTGGGACTGGCGAAACCCTGGATGGATAGATGGATGGAATAATTAAACATGTACTACAAAGATATTTCAATGTTCCTTAAAATTTTGAAGAATCGCCGTTCTAAGCTTATTGATGACATTTATTAAAGAGCTGATTGTGTGGCGATTGGTTACTTGGACAAAGAAAAGGAAGGACATGAATTGGGGGTTACTACATTTGAAAGAGGCAGTACTGCTGCAATAAATTATCTCATTGAAGGTCGCGCAATGGCACAGAAAGCATCTGGCGGGAGGCAGGAACAATTTCTGGATGGGCGCAAGCTTGTCGTTACCATTGTGCCACTGTGGCCCCATGTTTAATCCATGCTTTATTTCAATTTCATCATGAAAATGATATCAAGTATACATCTTCGTATTTAAATTGTTCAGAGAGCTGTAATATCATGAATGTAATGTATTCGGTGTCCTGTCGGCGTAAGAGAAAGCCTATTTAAGAAGCATGTAGTAATTCACACATATAGAGCAAATAGAAGAACACAAAGAATATGAAGCATTTAACATGCTACTTTAATTACCATGGGATTTGAGAAACTAGCAAATTAAAAGATGTTAAGATTAATTTTACGACGTTCTACTTTAATGACAAAATAAACTACGTGATTAAAGTTGACATTTCAAGCTTTTTTTCCCCACTGTGTCCCCATTTTTTTTTCTTTTCTCTGTACCCTAATAAGCTTTCATATGACACTCAGACAGTGGGCTACATCTCACCTTTTCACAGTGACTTTCATATCTGAACATATCTTTTTTATTTCGGGCACTGTGCAACTTTCTGAACTTGAACTTTCAATCATCTTCCTTTTGTTGTTTATACAACTGCTTAAACCAACAAATAGTATGTTTTTCCTTGCCTCCTCTTGGTATTCGCTGATATTCGTCTTTTTCCCCATGCTTTTGCCATTGTCTTTTCACAGAACACTGAACTTAAGTGAATATTTATATTGATTTGCATATTCGACGAGGCGTAATTCTGGGAGGAGTCTGGGAGGGGCTGCAGGCGCATGCACAAGCATTACATTTCACGCAGACTGGGATTTATGCAGTGGAAGAGCATGGAAGCTGGCTTATGCATGGTTTTCTGCATCTGAATTTTTTTGTGTGTGCACACATTTAGACTTTTGTCCGTACGCTATATTTTAGTGTGAATTCTACGCACGGCATTGTGCATTAGGCCCCTGGTCATTGAAAGATATCATAGAGTATATTCTTCTAAAAGAAATCCAGGCTTTGCCTTTTACAGCCTCTCAGTGCTTTGGTTCATGTTATGTTGTTCATTCTTACTGAAGCTTCCTAATTTTTTTTAGCTTATTCCCATGGTCTTATTTATTTGCATTTTTTTTAATATTAAATGAAGATCTCTGGGGGGTGTAGTGCCTGTATGATTTTGTGAGTATCATATTCTTGTATGGGGACTGGCAGGCAGGCAGGCAGGCAGGCAGGCAGGCAGGCAGGCAGACAGACAGACAGACAGACAGACAGAAAGACAGACAGACAGACAGACAGACAGACAGACAGACAGACAGACAGACAGACAGACAGACAGACAGACAGACAGACAGACAGATAGATAGATAGATAGATAGATAGATAGATAGATAGATAGATAGATAGATAGATAGATAGATAGATAGATAGATAGATAGATAGATAGATAGATAGATAGATAGATACTTTATTAATCCGAAGGGGAAATTCACACACTCCAGCAGCAGCATACTGATAAAGAGAATATTAAATTAAAGAGTGATAACAATGCAGGTATACATACAGACAATAACTTTGTATAATGTTAACGTTTACCCCCCCGGTTGGAATTGAAGAGTCGCATAGTTTGGGGGAGGAACGATCTCCTCAATCTTTCAGTGGAGCAGGAAAGTGACAGCAGTCTGTCACTGAAGCTGCTCCTCTGTCTGGAGATGATACTGTTTAGTGGATGCAGTGGATTCTCAATGATTGACAAGAGCCTGCTCAGCGCCCGTCGCTCTGCCATGGATATCAAGCTGTCCAGCTCCATGCCTACAATAGAGCCTACCTTCTTCACCAGTTTGTCCAGGCATGAGGCGTCCCTCTTCTTTATGCTGCCTTCCCAGCACACCACCGCATAGAACAGGGCGCTCGCCACAACCGTCTGATAGAACATCTGCAGCATCTTATTGTAGATGTTTTTTTTGTTTTTTTTTATATTTTTATTTTATTAATTTTCATTGTAATCATTCCATACAAACAGATCAATTTATAACCCAACAAAATTGAAGACAAAAATCAATCCCCACCCCTGAGAAGGAGAGCTTAGCTAAAGGAAAATTGCTTAAGGCTTTTTAATAAGGCAACATTAAACAAAAGAAAGGGAGAAGTAAATATTTATGTAAATAAGAGATGGAGAAGGGAGTTAAACGCGGTAATAGTTATTTCTCTTATTCTAAAATAATATTGATTAAATCCTGCCAGGTTTTGAAAAAATTTTGTACAGATCCTCTAACTGAGAATTTGATTTTTTCCAATTTCAAATAATATAAAACATCGGTTTCCCACTGACTTATAAGAGGAGAATTAGGATTCTTCCAATTTAACAAAATAAGTCTGCGTGCCAAGAGTGTAGTGAATGCAATCACCGTTTGCTTGTCCTTCTCCAATTCAAGTCCGTCTGGAAGGACACCAAACACAGCTGTTAGTGGGTTAGGAGGGATTGTGACCCCAAGGCTGTCTGAGAGGCACTTAAAAATTTTTGTCCAAAATGATGTTAGTTTGGTGCAGTCCCAGAACATGTGACCCAGTGAGGCAGGAGCTTGGTTGCAGCGTTCGCAGGTTGGATCCTGCCCTGGAAACATTTTGGACAGTTTTAAGCAAGACAGATGAGCTCGATATATAATTTTTAGTTGAATAATTCTATGCTTTGCGCATATAGAACTCGAGTGAATTCTCTGCTTTGCTACCTTCCACTCCTTTTCTGATATATTGATTAAGAGATCTTCTTCCCAATGTCCTCTTGGATCTTTGAAAGGTAGGGACTCTAATAAGATTTTATATATTGTGGAAATAGTGTTTATTTCCTCGAATTTGAGCAGTATTTTTTCCAGCATTGTGGAGGGTGCAAGGTGGGGGAAATCGGGCAGTTTCTGTTTTACAAAATTTCTAATTTGAAGATAGTAAAAGAAATGTGTAGCTGGGAGGTTGAATTTTGAATGTAATTGTTCAAAAGATGTAAATATGTTGTCTATATAAAGATCTCTGAGCATTTTAATCCCAAAACTTTTCCAGGTATTAAAAACTGGATATACTTGCGAAGGTTGAAAGAGGTGGTTCCCTTGCAGAGGTGCCACTGATAAAAGATTTTCCATCTTAAAATACTTCCTAATTTGGTTCCATATTCTGAGTGAGTAAAGCACAATTGGGTTATTAGTATATTTGCAATAACTTTCATTTATTGGAGAGCAGAGCAGGGAATATAAAGAAGTACTACAGGATTTTACTTCTATTGCAGACCAAGCCTGGGTATGTGCATTTATTTGTGTCCAGGTTCTTATGGCTTGTATGTTTGCTGCCCAGTAATAAAACTGAAAATTAGGTAAAGCCATGCCACCTTCTGCCTGAGGTCTTTGTAGGGTCGCTCTTCGGATACGTGGGTGTTTTGAGTTCCAAATGAATGAGGTTATTGTTGAATCTAACTGTTTAAAAAACAATTTATTGATATATATTGGAATGTTTTGAAATAAAAAGAGAAGTTTAGGAAGGATATTCATCTTAACAACGTTAATTCTTCCAGCTAGAGTGAGATGAAGGGTTGACCATCTATGCAAGTCTTGCTTAATTTTTTCCATACAGACGCCAAAATTTTGTTGATAAAGAACTTTATGTTTACTTGTGACATTTACCCCTAGGTATTTAAACTGATCTGCTATGGTAAAAGGTAGGGTGTCTAATCTAATATTATATGCTTGTGAATTCACTGGAAAGAGTATACTTTTATTCAGATTAATTCTAAGACCAGATATCTTTTGAAATTCTGTTAGTGCTGTTAAAACAGCGGGGACAGTGTTTTCTGGGTCTGATATATATAAGACCATATCATCTGCATATAGAGAAATTTTCTGTTCCAGTCCTTCTCTGACAATCCCCTTTATCTGATAAGAATTTCGGCAGTGGACCGCCAGTGGTTCAATAGCGATTGCAAACAACAGTGGCAACAAGGGACATCCTTGTCTGGTACCACGATCTATTTAAAGTAGTCTGAGCAAATGTTATTAATACAAACTGAAGCTTCTGGATTGGTACACAGTACTTCTGTGGGAAAGATATGAAATAATCTGTCCTCTTAAGAAGGCCTTTAGAGTTTCCCAGAGTGTTCCTGCAGAAACCTCTGTGGACGTGTTTGTCTCTAGGAAGAAGCTAATTTGTTTGGATATAAATTCTGTGCAGTTCTCGTCTACCAATAAAAGAGGGTTAAGACGCCATCTGCGAGGTGAGTGTGAGGGGCTTAATGATTTTAGCTCCAAGACTAGAGGGGCATGGTCAGAGATAACAATTGTGTCGTATTTGCATGATTTAATTGTAGGCAGGAAATTATTATCTATAAAAAAATAATCAATTCTTGAGTAGCTATAATGCACTGGTGAGTAGAACGAATATGTTCTTGAGTTTGGGTTAAGAAACCTCCAGGGGTCTGATAAGTTGTGATCATTTAAAAACTGTGTAATTATCTTTGCAGTATTAGATGTCGTCCCCCCTGTCACAGGAGTCCTATCTAAGAGTGGATTTAAAACACAATTAAAGTCCCCAGCCATTATAATTTTATGAGTGTTCACATTGGGAATGGATGCAAATAGATTTTGCATGAATTCCTTGTCATCAACATTGGGTGCATAAACATTTATCAAAATCATTTTACTGTTATATGAGTTGCCCATGACCATCACATATCTCCCTTCAGGGTCCAACACTACATCTGATGCTACAAATGGAACTGTTCTATGTATGAGAATTACCACCCCTCTAGTTTTCTTTATAAAGCTAGAATGGAACACTTGGCCAGTCCAGTCTTTTTGTAGTCTGAACTGATCCTTGGTTAGTAAGTGGGTCTCCTGTAAAAATACTATTTTAGCATTTAAGCCTGTTAGGTGAGAGCATACTTTCTTTCTCTTTAATTCGTGATTCGGGCCATTAACATTCCAGCTCACAAAGTTAACTGTCCCATCATGGAGACATTGATTCTGAGTTTTTAATGTCATTTTATAGTTTTAATTGGTAATGAGGCAGTTTTAATCTTAGTTTCAAGACTCCCCATGAGTTATTGCATTTTAGCCTATTGTTGCATTGATATTTATAATTATAAGGATTACAAGAATAGATTAGATATAACCTGCTCTCCTTCTCTCCCCCCTTTATCCCCCCACCCCCCCATTTTGCCTCCCCACATGAGGCTAGATCCCACTTCGCGATGTCCCAGTCCTCTGACATACGAAGAGACAGAGCACGTCCAAAACAAAACAAACCCCACCCTGCAGCGGCGTTAGAGAATTAAAACAGAGATATCTTTTGCAGCTAAATTCTTAATACTATCTGCCGAAAATATTATCATTAACAGTATTTAAGCTTGAAATAATCTTCAGCACTTTTAAGTTAAGATATTAAGGTTAAAAAAAAAAAAAAGGAAGAATCAACCCTGGGAATGATTTTAAAAACTAGTCTAGGATAAACCTGGTAATTCCTACTGTAATAGTATAATGGTAATAGTATAAATAGTAGAAAAAGCAATAAACCAAGCGCATGATTTTAAACAGTATACTTTAAGGTATAGTAGAATAAAAAAAAAAAAACGAATCCTACTTTAATTACTTCCACATTTTCACACTCACGTCTATAACTCTATAACTCTGATTAAAACATAAACATATAAAGTCCAGATAAAGAAAAGGATGTATAATTATAATGCCAGTCTCTTTAAACATGGATCCAGAGAGCAGATCATAGGTCCTTCCCGTGCCTTGATAGAATACGGCTCCTTATTAACTTTCAAAAAAGTGTCGGAAACAGCTTCTTTAGTTCCTTTTCAGCTTCTTCTTTGCTTAGGAAAATATAATATTGATCTTGAACTTCCACTTTCAGTTTGGCGGGATACAAGAGGCTGTATTTGATATCGGCTTTCCGTAGCAACTTTTTAATGTCAATGTAGGATCTGCGTTGCAGATGTTGAAGGACACTAGCCTTCTAAGGAAGTATAATCGGCTCTGTCCTCTCTTGCACAGAGCATCAGTATTGGCAGTCCAGTCCAATTTATCATCCAGCTGCACTCCCAGGTATTTATAGGTCTGCACCATCTGCACACAGTCACTTCTGATGAACACGGGGTCCATGAGGGACCTGGTCCTCCTAAAATCCACCACCAGCTCCTTGGTTTTGCTGGTGTTCAGGTGTAGGTGGTTTGAGTCGCACCATTTAACAAAGTCCTTGATTAGGTTCCCATACTCCTCCTGCCCACACCTGATGCAGCCCACGATAGCAGTGTCATCAGCGAACTTTTGCATGTGGCAGGACTCCGAGTTGTATTGGACGTCCGATGTATATAGGCTGAACAGGACCGGAGAAAGTACAGTCCCCTGTGGCGCTCCTGTGTTGCTGACCGCAATGTCAGACCTGCAGTTCCTGAGACGCACATACTGAGGTCTGTCTTTAAGATAGTCCACAATCCATGCCACCAGGTATGAATCTACTGCCATCTCTGTCAGGTTGTCTCTAAGGAGCAGAGGTTGGATGGTGTTGAAGGCGCTAGAGAAGTCCAGAAACATAATTCTTACTGCACCAGTGCCTCTGTCCAAGTGGGAGAGGGATCGGTGTAGCATGTAGATGATGGCATCCTCCACTCCCACCTTCTCCTGGTATGCGAACTGCAGAGGGTCGAGAGCGTGGCGGACCTGTGGCCTCAGGTGGTGAAGCAGCAGCCGCTCCATGGTTTTCATCACATGTGACGTCAGAGCAACAGGCCGAAAGTCATTCAGCTCACTAGATAGATAGATAGATAGATAGATAGATAGATAGATAGATAGATAGATAGATAGATAGATAGATAGATAGATAGATAGATAGATAGATAGATAGATAGATAGATAGATAGATAGATAGATAGATAGATAGATAGATAGATAGATAGATAGATAGATAACAACAACAACAACATTTATTTATATAGCACATTTTCATACAAAAAGTAGCTCAAAGTGCTTTACATAATGAAGAGAAGAAAAATAAAAGACAAAATAAGAAATTAAAATAAGACAACATTAGTTAACATAGAAAGGAGTAAGGTCCGATGGCCAGGGTGGACAGAAAAAACAAAAAAAAAACTCCAGAAGGCTGGAGAAAAAAATAAAATCTGTAGGGGTTCCAGGCCACGAGACCGCCCAGTCCCCTTTGGGCATTCTACCTAACATAAATGAAATAGTCCTCTTGGTAGTTCGGGTTTTTCACGGAGTCACTTGATGCTGATGGTCATACAGACTTCTGGCTTTTAATCCATCCATCATTGTTGGAACATCATGGTGCTTTGGGTAGATGGTGGTGGCGCACGCCACCACCAACAGGACACCGGAAAAGGAAACAGAAGAGAGAGTAGGGGTTAGTACAGATTTTGAATGAATAGTTATTATAATGAATTAGATATACAGAGTATCAGGATTAAATTACAGTGAAGTTATGAGAAGGCCATGTTAAAATAATGTGTTTTCAGTAGTTTTTTAAAGTGCTCCACTGTATTAGCCTGCCGAATTCCTACTGGCAGGCTATTCCAGATTTTAGGTGCATAACAGCAGAAGGCCGCCTCACCACTTCTTTTAAGTTTTGCTCTTGGAATTCTAAGGAGACACGCAGCTGAGGATCTGAGGTTACGATTTGGAATATAAGGTGTCAGACATTCCGATATATAAGCCGGGGCGAGATTATTTAAAGCTTTATAAACCATAAGCAGAATTTTAAAATCAATTCTGAATGACACAGGTAACCAGTGTAGTGACATCAAAACTGGAGAAATGTGTTCGGATTTTTTTTTCCTGGTAAGGATTCTAGCAGCTGCATTCTGCACTAGTTGCAAACGATTGATGTCTTTTTTGGGTAGTCCTGAGAGGAGTGCGTTACAGTAATCTAGCCGACTGAAAACAAACGCATGAACTAATTTCTCTGCATCTTTCGATGATATAAGAGGTCTAACTTTTGCTATGTTTCTTAGGTGAAAAAATGCTGTCCTAGTGATCTGATTAATATGCGATTTAAAATTCAGATTACAATCAACGGTTACCCCTAAGCATTTTACCTCCGATTTGACTTTTAATCCTAATGCATCCAGTTTATTTCTAACAGCCTTATTGTATCCATTATTGCCAATCACTAAGATTTCGTTTTTTTCTTTATTTAATTTGAGAAAGTTACTATTCATCCATTCTGAGATACAAGTTAGACATTGTGTTAGCGAATCAAAAGATTTGGGGTCATCAGGTGCTATTGATAAATACAGCTGTGTGTCATCAGCATAGCTGTGGTAGCTCACTTTGTGCCCTAAGATAATCTGACCTAATGGAAGGACCCAGGATAGAGCCTTGTGGAACACCATATAGAATATCATGTGTCTTTGAGTTATAATTACCACAACTAACAAAGAATTTTCTCCCTGCCAGGTAGGATTCAAACCAATTTAAGACACTGCCAGAGAGGCCCACCCATTGACTAAGGCGATTCTTAAGAATATTATGATCAATGGTGTCAAATGCGGCACTCAGATCTAAGAGGATGAGAACAGATAAATGGCCTCTGTCTGCATTTACCCGCAAGTCATTTACTACTTTAACGAGTGCAGTTTCTGTGCTGTGATTTGTTCTAAAACCTGACTGAAATTTATCAAGAATAGCATGTTTATTGAGGTGCTCACTTAACTGTATAATGACTGCCTTCTCTAGAATTTTACTTAAGAAAGGCAGGTTAGAGATGGGTCTATAATTTTCAAGAGCAGAGGGATCGAGATTATTTTTCTTAAGTAGGGGTTTAACTACCGCAGTCTTAAGACAGTCTGGGAAGACCCCCGTATCTAATGACGAATTTACTATGTCAAGAACATTATCAATAAGCACGCCCGATACTTCTTTGAAAAAATTTGTTGGTATTGGGTCAAGGGCACAGGTGGAGGGTTTTATTTGAGAAATCATTTTATGTAAATCAGGTAAATCTATCCTAGTGAAAGACTTTAATTTGTTTATTATGGGGTACTGGGGTTTAGGAGGATCCTTAGTGCTGGGGAGATATACTATATTATTTCTAATATCATTAATTTTTTGATTGAAAAATACAGCGATAGCCTCACAGGTTTTACTGGAAGTACTTAGGAGGCATTCCTTTGAGTTACCTGGGTTTAACAGACGATCAATTGTCGAAAATAAGACTCTGGGATTACTAGCATTGTTATTTATAAGCTTAGAGAAATAG